>NW_006291007.1:32692-43402 GCF_000327345.1 Myotis davidii
ATGGACAGCAGAGGAGGAAGCAACTCAGGCTGAGCAAACAGGACAGTAATTATGGCACACGGTCAGCTCAGTTAACATTTGTTAAATAAGTGAATGGGACCAGGAAGATATAGCTACACTTTTACATTTAAAGAAAGGGAGCCTCTCTTTTACCTTGACTTATCCATGTGGTCAACTGACTACTAACATGGGACTCTGCATAAATGAGCCAAGATTCCCAACTTTTCAGCAAAGCCAAATCACTACATAGCAAGCAAGAAGGCAACATTGGGAGCTTGAATGGATCATGGTAGTGACAGATTTCATCAATGACAAGATAAAATTTCAGTTGCATGTCAATAGCGGGAATAGTTTAACTTAGAATGTCAATGGTTTCACCATTTTTTTAAAAAAAATCACAGTGCTGAGGTAATTTGGGAAAGTTTTGGCTGTGGTAACAAACACTAGGAGTTAGAGGGGAGATAAGAAAGCAAAATAATGCATAATTTATCCTCATCCATATTTTATTAGGAAAACTAAAACAAGAGATTTGAAGGAGATTATTTTCTTCCCTTGTCTTTTAATTTAATTAATTACTTTATTTTGGAGTTTGGATTGTATTGCTTCATCTCCATAACCTTAAGGGATAGATTCTTATCCCCTAGGTCAGCCGTGGGCAAACTACGGCCTGCGAGCCGGATCTGGCCCGTTTGAAATGAATAAAACTAAAAAAAAAAAAGACCATACCCTTTTATGTAATGATGTTTACTTTGAATTTATATTAGTTCACACAAACACTCCATCCATGCTTTTGTCCCGGCCCTCCGGTCCAGTTTAAGAACCCATTGTGGCCCTCGAGTCAAAAAGTTTGCCCACCCCTGTGGGCCTAAGCAATTTTCTGGCCTCTGACTGCATGACATAAAGTTTTAGCTGTCTGTCTATTTTTCATGGATTCCAGCAAGAGAGCAAAGCCACATCCTCTTTGAACTTGGAAATTAACTGTCTCAGGGTTGCAAACAGGGAGACTGTCCTTTTGCTGTCTATGGCTCCACTCTTATTCTGATAACCGGGGAAATTTATAGAACAGACTTTCCCTGTAACTGCTGCTTTGGAAGAGGCACCAGGAAAACAATATATCCGCTCCTCCCCTCCGATTCCCCAACCTGAGAAATTCTGAATCTCGAGTCCATAAATGTCCTATTACCAGGACAGTCATCAAACCCTGAAAATTAGCCATTTTTCTCTGGGCTTCTGCTTCCCCATTTATAGAGACTTTCCAGATGGTCTCTAAGGTCCTTTCCAGTTCTAATATTCCAGGATTTACAAGAGAGGATTTAACTAGCAATGCACTAGAGGTAAGTAAGGGACAAAACTCCCTAATGATGAGGAGAAATGCGGCAGAATCAAAGCCCAGTACTGCTGACTTTTAAATACCCAGGATCTCCTCATTCTCTTCAACCTCTTCATTGATAAGGTACAAAACTTGGACCTGGAAGGAGGCTTGACTTGGGTGGTGAACATACAGTACAATACACAGATGATGTATTATAGAATTGTGCACCAGAAACCTATATAATTTTATGAACCAATGTCACCCCAGTAAATTCAACAGAACAGAACTCTTCGATGTCCTAGATCATAATGGAGTTCCCCTCTCCTATTTGGAACACACTGCCTTTTTAAAATGTGAGTGAGTTGTTAAATCCACTTCTGCATTTTATTTATTTTTAATACAGTTAATTGAACCCACCGCATTTCATCTCCAAGACCTACCAGGACTTTCTGCTCTCAAGTGCTTTGTACATATATCTTTTGCTCTAGCAGACACTGCCCAGTGTGCATGTCTTAACACCTTTTCAATACATTAAGTGAACTTGGGGGATGGCGGGGGGCGGGGCACGAAATTGGAAATTTAAGTTACACACCATATGAGCCACAGGGGAATCTGGCCTTAGGTGTTTTACACAAAAATTTTTCATCTTTGCAGATGCCTCACCAGCTCTCTACTTCACATTAGCCCGTCTCCAGAACATTGAACTCATCATCAGCCCTCCTCGTGCCCCTGCGGGAGAATGATGTCCTTAAGCACAGCGGCAAAGTCTTCCCACTGCTTCAAAGTAGGTCCTACCTCTCATTTCCTTGCTCCTTTTTATCTTAATTTCACAGACACCTATCAGAGCCCATGTAAAGGTCCTTTCTTTCCTTCTACAGGAAGAAAGAAAGGGGGTGTAGGGCTGAATTTGTTCTACTTGGGTGTTCCTGTTTTTCTCAGTGGAACAATTGGACTTTTTTAATTTTGCCAGTGTCTCTCACCCAACCATTTTAGATTTCCTAAAATAAAAGTGAGGATTCCAAACCCCACTCCCTCTCTCCTCTCCTGTCTCGCTCTCACTCATATGCTGGGGCTTCTAAGGGTCATGTGTCTGGATTCCTCAGCATTTTCTTTCTTCTCTAGCTCGCTCTCATTTGCTTCACCGACTGAACATTACCTCTAGTCTCAGCTATTTCTTTGGGCCCCCACTAATGAAAAACATAATTGCAATGTCTTTCTTTGCTCAGTGCTTCCTCAGGTCCCTGACTCTGAGGGCTGGAGGGGGAGCGAGAAGTGGGTCTCTATGCACCATTCTGTTCTGGTGACTTGGACAAAACCTATCTCCTGCTTTTTACTTATCTGCCTGGGTAGCTGATATGAAAGATAGTCAAGGAGTGCAGCACATCTCATGGAATTCCTAAAAAGAGAGAATGTTTAGAAACAATTAAAAAATGCAAGCTTTTAGCACAGACCTTCGATATCTTTACAGTGGGCTCCTCCTAAAGTCTCCTGAAATGTCCCACTGCCACTAGGCTTACACCCTCCAATCCCTCATCAGAAGCCCACCAGAGTCATCTCCTTCAATGTCAAAGCTGATTGGCACCTGACTATTTACATCTTTCTGAGGCAGAATAGTAGGAGGCCAGGAAAATCACTTGACAACTGGAATAGGGAAACTGAGACAGGTGGCAGATTCAAACTGGCCTCATCCGGCACCCTGACTCACCCCTTCTCCTTCCCTGCATGACCACTCCGTTAAGCACTGAGCCTCAGGACAATGAGGTTCTGATCAGCAGAGTCAGAATTTTGGTCAAATTAGAGGTAACGTCTAGGTGTCAGTTGTGTTTTACCTCCAGGCCCAGAAAATCAGAAAAACCAGACACAGGACCAGATGTAATGACTAATGACCCCCTACCCTAGCACCAACCAATCAGTAGAGACCAGGACCCTGAAAGGACATACCTGGAAAGCTGATTAATATTCTATTGAGATCCTCCCCTGAAATCTCCCCTAAAATTCCTGCCTTTAGAAAACAGATGAAAACCCTTCAGACAAAGGACCCAGGGCATAGTTGTGTGATCTCTCTCTCTCTCTCTCTCTCTCTCTCTCTCTCACACACACACACACACACACACACACACACACCCCTCTTCACACACACACACACACACACACACACACACACCTTTCCCCCCTTCTCAGGTGCATATCCTTCACTTTCTTTCTCCTAAGCTCCAAGGGCCCTTCTTTTGCCTCTGTGGCTTGTTTCCTGAACCCATGCAGCCCAGCTGGCTCACTTCTTCTTCCCCCGTGTCTTTCTTTCTAAAAGGTTAAATGGACTTCTTGTGCTAGAGTTCCTGGCTCTGAATTCTTTCTTTGCCAGGCTCAAGAACCAAGAGTCAACAATGAAAATAGCATTTCCATGGCCCCTTAAAGCCTCCGGGCTAATGTCTCGGTGTTTAAGCACAGCGTGCAAAGCCCTCCATGATCTGGCTCCTCCTATCCCTCCAGTCCCATCTCTTCCCTCCCAGCTCCTTCCCCGATCCCCACCTGAATCCTATGCCCCCAGTCATATCCAATACCGTCCAGGTCACTGAATGCATCCTGCTCAATCTCCCTCTGCCAGAAGACTCTTTTCTCTCACACTTTTAAAATTTTATTTTTCAATGACAGTTTACATTCAATATTATTTTGTATTAGTTTCAGGTGTACAGCACAGTGGTTAGACAAGCATACGCTACCGTGTTCCCCTCAGTAAGTCCAGTTCTGACCTGGCACCATATACAGTATAGTTATTACAATATGATTGACTATATTCCCTATGCTGTACTTGACCTCCCTGTGACTATTTCGTAGCTGCCAATTTGTACTTCTTAATCCCTTCACCTTTCTCACCCAGCCCCCCAACTGCTTTACCCTCTGGCAACCACGAGTCTGCTGTCTGTATCTATGAGTCTGTCTGTGTTTGTTTGTTTGTTTACCTTGTTCTTTAAGATTCCAAATATAAGTGAAATCCTATAGTATTTGGCTTTCTGCCCAGAATGCTCTGGACCCATGGAATACCTCTTTATTTGTTAAAACTCAGTTCACGCTAGGAAGCCGGTTTGACACCACTGTCTTAAAAGAAAATTGAAAACTCTTTAGATCACAAATTAACCTTAGATTGGTATCTACCAGTATATGCGCAAGACGTCTTGGGCTTAAGGAGCGTCTCTTCTCTTCCCCAGGAAGACTGTAAGTTCCCTAAGGGCAGGGGCATGTCTGCTTGATTATTTCTGACCCTTCAAGGTCTAATGCAGTGCGGGTCACAGAATAGATGATCAGTAAATGTTAAGTAAATGAACAAAATCTACCTATAAACACTTTAGCTGAAATCTAAACTGGAATCAATTTAGATTTTTAATCTTCTCCACTGATTCTGTCCTGCACTTTGTACCCTAATCAGGAAGAGGACCTCTCAGTCATTTTGATCATTTCATTCAGAGACCACAGGACCCCAGGGGAAATACTAGGTCAACTGTGACATGTACAATGGTGTTTCTTTTTTAATTATGCAAATAGCCATCTGTTTAGATACTATTTTGGACTCGTTTAATGGGTATAGTTTAGAATAAAGGGGAAACTAGGAAAAGTGCAACTCGCTTTGGACCCATAAAAATCTGAGTGGTAACTGATTGATTTCCAGTTATAAAGGGTCTCAATTTTAAAGGCACATCCTTTCTCTTTGGTCAGAATTCTAAATCTTTTTAATTGCAGTTTAAACACCTGTAGTCAAACCTTAAATGTCTTTCTCATTTAAATTCTAAACATTAAAATGCCAAACACCTCGATTATGTAAATGGTAAAAGTAAGGGGCAGTTTTCCTTTAAGTTCTTTTTTTCTCACTACCTTCCAGTGCTTTCAATTATGGTTATCTTTTATGCCTCCAATAAGGTGGTTGCTATTGATGCTATTATTCTAGCTGCTTATCCTGAGACTTTTTTAGGTACCATAATGCTTTTACATTGTTAGAATGTTCATGTCTTTTGAAGGCCACTAGGAAAAATAGTTTTATAATAGATTTTCTTCAGTTTCTCTCAAGTCATAGCTATAGATGCGTGTGTGCTCCTGCCGTATAATTATTAACTGTATATCATACTATTTAATGAAAAGGTATGGGCTTGGAACTCAGAAGACTTAGGTTTCACTGATGAAAATACCATGCAGTAATTATGTGGTCTTAAATAAATTGTATCTCTCAAAACCTTTATGTTATGCCATTCTAAATGATATCTAAAGCATAGAATCAAATGAAAACCTACAGAAATAATGTATAGAAAACCATTTTGGTAAACTGCATTGCAATATACAAATGTTAAGTGTTATAATAATAACTGGAAGCCTGGTGCACAGATTCATGCACTGGTGGGGTCCCTTGGCCTGGCCTGCAGGAATTGGGCTGAAACTGGCTCTCAGACAGGGTCCTAGATTGAGAGAGGATGCAGGCCAGGCAAAGGGACCCCATTGGTGCATGATCTGGCAGGAGAGAGACCTCGGGAGGGCTCCAGAGCATGGCAGGACCATCTCACCCAGTCCCAATCTGCTGAATCCCAGCAGCAAGCTAACCTACTGGTTGGAGCATCTGCTCCCTGGTGGTCAGTGCACGTCATAGCAACTGGTCGAACAGTCGAATGGACTATCAGACCCTTAGCATATTAGGCCTTTATTATATAGCAGGGGTGGGCAACCTTTTTGTGAGTGCGTGCCAAAACCAGCAAAATCTCTGACTCAAAATTCTTCTGCGTGTTATGTAAAATTATTTAATTATCTAAGATGCACCTACACTGAATTTATCTGAAAAATTAAGAAAAGTTGATATTAAGAAAAAAATTGTAAATGGAAGATTATAAGAGAGGGTTTCGCGTGCCAGCAAAAGTTACCAGTGTGCCATGTTTGGCACGCGTGCCAGGGGTTGCCCACCCCTGTTATATAGGATTGAAGCACTAGTTGATTAATACTTGGCATCAAAATTTGAAATTTTCTCTAAACAAGAATATATATGTTCCTTGGCAGAAGAACCAGAGATTTTGTGTGTTTCTCTGGATCCACAGTGAGAAGACCCACTTCACCAAAGAAATGAAGACTTGTTGCTTTAATAGAGTGCCATACTGTTGGATTTTTCCCACTTTTATAACAATTTTACCTGTGTTAGAATGTTCTTTAAAAGAGCAATTTTCTCAATTAAAAGGCCAGTAAACATGCAGAAGATTTTGTTCCCTATCAATGACACCAATCCAAACCATGCACTCTACATGAAAACTCAGTTACACGGTGATGGATGCACTCAGCTCTTCATTCACATTTTCTTGGTTAATTGGCCACTTCTCTGGGCAACTGGCATAGCCAGAGGTGAAGGCTCCCCTGTGCCCCAGGGGTTTGCTGAGCTCAATCCCTAACAGTATGTTGGGAGCAATCTGGGAACATCCCAGTGGTAATTGTAAAGCAGCTGCCCAACTGATCGACAGGACTCTCACTGCCTAAGTTCAACGAAATTCTTTCCAAAATGGAGTGTGTTTTTAGATTCACAGCCTTGGGCATTCCCCCACAGAAGATTACATAAACCTACAAAGAAAATAGAGAGATGGATCTATTTCCTGTGACTGAATGGGATAACATATTCAGTTTTAATTGACTCTGGAGAACCCAAGTCAATTAAACTAAGGGTACAATAGGAATGAAAAGCTGCATTATTTTACTTGCTTGATTATTTTGTAAAAATAGAGAGAAAGAAATGTAAAATTTTAATAGTCCCAGAATATTGAGATGTGCCATGTATACCAGGCTGTTTTGAGCCATTAGGGGTTGATTTCTTAAATCAGCTGAAAAGAGAATGTGAGTGCCCAATAGTCTGAGTCTTATATTGGCCTATAAAACATTAGGTCATCTCTGGTCAAATGAGCAAAGCACCACCATGTAGGTTAAGCATATTTATGGGGACAGAACCAAATGTCCACATATTTTTTGAAAGGATGAATTTAAAAATAAGAATTTTGAGAAAAACAAGAAAGGATCAAATTAACTTTAATTGAGCACCAACTATGTTCTACACAGGGAGAGAGGTTCAGGGAATTGAGGCACAAATAAACTTCCTAAAGAGATTATCAAACACTAAAGACACACAATCAAAGAAATATAACTTTTTTGCTATGTAAACATTGTCTTGGCGGGTATTGAGGAGGAAGTGGTTAATTTTGTGAGAAGAGAAAACCGAATTATGGAAGTTTCTACAGAGGCACTGAGGTGAGTCTTAAGGTTTAATAAAATTTCAGCAGACAGAGATGAAGGCGACACAGTTGTGGGTAAGAACACCATCATACGGTTCTGAAAGTACATGGAACGTGGGGTTGAGAGCAGCTCTGTCTGGCTAGCTTATAAGGAACATATTGGGAGGGAAAAGTAAGAAAAAGGTTGTTGTGTTTATTGAAGCCAAATTTTAAAAAGAATTGTTCTGCTGTACATTTTGAGCATTGTACTATAAGAAATGGAAAACTAAAAATTTTAAAGAAAGGATATGACATACCCAAGTCGGCAAACTAAAAAAAAAAAAATTTTAATTTGTTAAATAAAAAGGAAGAAGTATAAACACATGTCCTGAAGTACATGTGTTTATAAGCTATCTACATTCTGTATCAAACCTGATAATATTTTGCTTACACCTTGCAATAATCACTGGTTAATCACTTACTTTTCATACTTAATCATCCTTTTATTTAACAAAAATTTACTAAAATCCAAATGGTGCTAGATTTATGGGGCAAGATGTTAATCAAGACAAATATAGTCCTGGTCTTCATGGAGATTAAAATCTATTGGGGAGATGACTATTAGACATGTAAAAGAGATCATTACAGATTATGGTAAGTGCTACTGCAATACTATGCTAAAGAGCCACAACTCACTGGCACTGAGTTACAAAGATTTCAGATTGAGCTCATCACCATCATCCTAACCAAGCAACTGTGGAAGTTACCTGTTTTAAATAGTAGAACTACATTCTCCTTCTCATACCTCTGTCAGTGAATTTTGAGTAGCGTAGCCTCAACACAAACCATTGTAATTTCTGCAAGAATTTTTTTGCTATTTCAAACATTTATAAATTACTGGAAATCATTGTATTTTGCGGAAGAGAAACAGTCAGGCTTTTCTCAGCTGGAGTCTGTGAAGTGTATGGGTTCACTGGTGAAAGGGACAGATGGTTGAGCTAATGTTAGTAATTACAGAGAGAAAAAGTCCACTGTTGACCTAAAAATGCAACAGAATCTATTCCTTTATTGCTTTGCAGTGACTGTTTAGCTCAAGTTCTAATTGTTCCAAAATTGAGAAAAGAATAGTTTAACATCAGAACATTTCCCTAATAACCTGAGAATCCAAGGCCATCTCTCTATATGTGACTACTAGACCATTTACTTTAACAGCATACTTTATCTTATTTGGTCTATGATACATTGAGAATTCAACTCAGTGTTCCCATGTCATGCTCCAGGGATGAAGGTAAAAGTTGGCCTCAATACAAAAGTAACTCAACAATCTAATATAGATGCTGATGAGATCATCTTTTTCTGTGACCACTCAAATTTTAATGGAGTCATTTTTGAGTGTATAACCCTTTTACGTTTTGCTAACATTGTATTAGTTTGCTAGGGCTGCTATAAAAAAAAAAGTCCCACAAACAGAGTAGCTTCAATAACAAAAATGTATCGTCTCACAATTCTGGAGGCTAGAAGAAGGAGATGAAGGTAGGGTTGTGTCAACTGTCTCCAAATTTCCCCTTTTTATTTTTATTTAATTCTTCACTCAGTTTTTATTTTTATTGATTTCAGAGAGGAAGGGAGAGGGAGAGAGAGTTACAGTCTGAAGGCCGATGCTCTATCCACTGAGCAAAACCAGCTAGGGCCAAATTTCCCCTTTTTATATGGATACCTGTCATGTTCCATTAGATCCCACCGTAATCACCTCATTTTAAATTTAGTACCTTTGTAAATACCTTATCTCCAAATAAAATCATGTTCTCAGATACTAGGTGTTAGGACTTCAACATATGAATCTGGGGGATACCCAGTCCAACCCAAAATCAACATCTTATAAGCTTGAAGAACAAATGTTTTCATCAGCAACAAAACTTTAGCATCTTTGCTACAGAAGCATCAAATTGCTTTAATTTTTTCACCCTCACATATGTGTGTGTGTGTGTGTGTGTGTGTGTGTGGTTCATTTTCCATGCAATCTGTACTGAATCACTTGCAAATGTTTTAATTGTGAGACTGTTGAAATATGAGGTGTGTAGCATACAATGTTGGGGGGCTCCCCATCTCACAACAAATACCCCTTTTCTGAGACTGACCCCAGGCCATAGGGGTATGTCCCAGGAGCCTTGTCCACATATAACCTCACCTCTCTGACCATTACAGTTTAATTCAAAGACAGACAGCTAGCCCCAATGATGCAATGAGATGTTGATATTTGGAATGCCAACATTCAGAAACTGAGAACACTCAGAACTGATTTGTTGCTACCTGAAGGAAAAGGCCCCAAATTTCTGTAGATAAGGTGTCCATGCTGTCTTCATTCCTTTCCCTGTGAGCCTCAGTTATTAATCTCCTGGTTCAATTCTGTAAGAATCACATTATGGTCACAATAAAGTTGTATGTTTTTTTTATGTGCTTAATCTTCCCAGGGTTATTTTAGGTTGCATGTGACCAAAAAAAATCAACAAATAGAGATGGCTCTGCAGTGATCTAAGCTGCGTCTGTGCACTTCCGGTCCTTTAACCCATCTCATTTATTGTGGTTCATGATTCCAGATGATACTCTTGGCACCTGTCATCGGTCATACTTGGAACCCAGAAAAAGAGTAAGAGTTTGGGGCAGAAATGTACCCCTACTTCTGGAGTAACAATAACAAGCATGCATTTTATCCATGGTGGCGCTAAAATACAATCTTTGTACATCTAATTTTTTTGAGTGATAGGGTGGACTGCCTGGTTTATTTTCTAATTTAAAAATAACTCCAAGTAGTAACAGGCATCCCAAATACAAGTCTAAGGGTAACATAGTCCCCTTTTATTGAGGGGCAATTTCTCCATCAGAGTTTCTGCTTCTATAGCCCACAGAGGCCAGAGCAATTGCTGTTGCCTGTGAGAAAGCACACATTAAATGTGGGCAGTAGTTCCCAGCAACCTAATCCCCTGTGTTCCATTCATTCTCAGCCAAGTGTCCCTCAACACCCAGACATTGCACTTAAGACCTCTTTAAGGTTCTGTTATCATTTGTGTAAAATAAAGGCCAAAATTAAAACTGGTCTTATTTTTTATTATTACATCAAGTTTCTCTAAGAGTTCCTAATCAGTTTGCTGCTATTGAAGCCATTGGCAAACATATCTA
>NW_006291007.1:43482-45580 GCF_000327345.1 Myotis davidii
AATTTCATTGTTACAAATTGAACATAATTAAAGCATAGTGATGAATCACAAAAACAATATGTAATTATATATGTGTTTTCCGATGGTCTTAGGCGACCCCTATGAAAGGGTCATTCGACCCCCAAAGGGGTCACAACCCACAGGTTGAGAACCACTGGTATACAATCTAAGTGGATAAATGAACTAATATGGAGAATCAGCACCTGACAATGGTGAATCACAGTCCAATCACAATATTCAGAGGCTGTGGTGACCTTGAGCTTGTTCTGACTCTTTGGCTCTGTGTCTACAGTTCATGGAAGCTCTCTGGTATCAAGTGTAATGTCCACGTGGAGCAGGACCCCAGGCAGCACCAGAGGCTTGAAGTGGCAGTGCCCATCTCTGAAAAAGGTGACTGTTAAGAACTGGACAAGATGTCAGGGTTTCAGCAAAGTGTCCTGGGCTCCCTAGAGGAACCAACATGCAAATCAGGACACCAAGGCAACAGTTCAAGCCTAATGCGGGACAAACTAATGATAAGGAGAAAAACAGTAAAAGCGTGGGGACGGGTCTCTCAAGCAGGTTGTCTAATATGGGGCAGGACAGAAGGATTATGCCCAGGCTCCATCACCCGGAGTCGCTGAGTTTGCAAGTGTGAGTCCCCGACCCCCATCTTGCTCACATTTGGCCAAGACCTAGGCAAAATGAGCCTGTAATTGAAATAGCCTTCAGTGTCTGAGCTGACTCACGTCAAAGCAGGCAGAAACTGATATTTCTGAGCATGCTATATTTACCGAGACTCATTTCATTAGTCTCTTTACGCAGACACCTGCACAGTACACATTTTCTCTATGTCCCTAAAATTATGTAACCCTCACCATCCTTTATATAAAAGCTAGCTTCAGTGTTACATGATAGAAGCTGCTATTTTATTTTAGTACCTATTCTATCCCAGGTACTATGTTAGGCATTTCACATACAGGACTGCTAATTTTCACAACATTGCAGATTCAGTATCCTTATCCTCGGAAGAGATAAGCAACTTATTCAAGGTCAGAACGCAGGGCTGAGATGAAACTCAAGCCTGTCTCACTCCTGAGCATGTGTGTCATGCACTACATTCCACCGAGAAATGTAGAAAAAGGATGATTCATTATGATGTGATTTTCCTTTGTGGAGTTTTTAATACAATCAATTAAACATGAGCTTTTTCTTTCCAATTGATTTGGGTTTGAATGCGCATTCAAAATATTTTAAAATACTTGTCACATTGAGAAGCAATTTTAGCAGAGCAAGCACTGATCAGAAAGGAGATTGGAGATCATGTGACCTTGGGAAGTCCTTCACGTGCCTGGGAAAATGCCCTCACTTGTAAAAAGAGATTGAAGATTGAGGGGTGGCAGTGAGGGTTCAAAATGAAAAATAAAACTCTCTTCTAACTCCCCTAGCTCTGAGGTCTATCCAATACTTTAAAGTGCACCCTCCTTATGTATTTTCAACACTACCGTTTGCAAAGCAGCCTTAAGAAAGAATATAATTTCTAATTTACTTTTAAAGAAAAAGATCTCCACCTGCCTGAATATCCCAACTTAGTCAACTTCTTTCACTTGCACACAACTTGAAAGAACAGCAATTATAATATTTGAAGTTGGCCACTGAAATCCATTGGAAGCCTGGTGACCAATGAATATGAAAAAGTGCACATAGCAAAAGAGTCCAATTCTTGTCTTCAGCTAGAAATGGACGTTCAACATAATGCTGTGTAAGGAATGGTGTCTTGATTTTAACCACACAAAAAAAATGTCATTAGATTATTTGAATGAGAAAATGGAGACTGGATTTAGTCATGTCCTTCACAAAAGCCTTGGTGGCAGCAAAATTAGCCAAAGGAAATGCAGTAAAAAATCCACAGACCTTAAACTAAGGAGGCCATTGAATGTTCCAGGCGGACAGCTGTTACAAAGTCACCCATCTCACTGCCTTTGTGGCCTCAGTTAAGGGCTACATAGAAGACAGAGAAGAAAAAAGAAAGAGAGGGTGGGGGAAAGAAATACATAATGGACTGCTTCCACTAGGTAATTGTTCACATGATGGTGGGTGCAGACAGTGAGAATAGTTG
>NW_006291007.1:45688-46932 GCF_000327345.1 Myotis davidii
GCAATTGGTGTGTGGGTGGGCAGCAAGACTGCTTTGCTCTTCATAAGGTAAATGCTATGTTGAGACTTGAGTAGAGAGAGAGAAATGATGGCCTTACCATCTAGTTTAATTTTGCTTGCTCATTTTGTTTTGTTTGTCTTTTTGGTTTTTTGCTTTTTTCTATCACCTCTTTCTTGTTTCTGAATCTTCATCTACAGTCCTTCTACACTGTACTTTATTGGAAACTGTGTGGGAAAGATATTTTTCAAAGAGCCCCTTCCCCCCTAATATTTCTGATCAGCTCCTGATGAGTGAGTTTTCTGAAGGCAAGGTGAAGAGCTAGCGTGACCTTCTCTTCCACCAAAGGCAGAGCTCTGTGATATTTACAGCAAGTTCACTGACATCTGAAGGAAGACCATTCATCTGAAAAGATAAGCTGACTCTCAACCAACTTTAATGAGGGATCTGCCCCCACTGGAAGCAGCTCTGAGAACACAATGCTGTGCTCAATTGCTCAACAACTGATTGAAAACTGAGATGTTCAATAAGAGATCTGTGCAAACACCTTTGTCTGGCAGACCTCACCTCCATTCTCAAGCTCCTTCTTTCTTGCCCACCTCTATTACAAAGGCCGAGAAAGCGGAATATTTCCCCAGCCTTCCATGCAGCTCAAAGTGGTCAAGTGAGTTCCAGACAGTGAGAAGGGAACAGAAGTCAGATGGGGGTTTCTTAAAAAGCTACTGCTCTCCTAATGAAAAGAACAAATAAGGCTTGTTCCTCCTCCCTTACCTCCCTCCTTTCTGCTTTGGATACTGGTGTGATGTCTGCACCTGCAATGGTGGTCTTTGAGTCAGCAAGCATAATGTGCTAACAATGATGGATTCAAAATAGAGACAGATCCCGAGTCTCTGACAGCATTATTGAACCAGCGGAACCAACAATTTACCTCCATATTTCTCATTGATGAGAAAAATGGGCTTTGATTTCTCAGGCCACTATTTTCCTGGGTGTTTTGTTTTGTTTCGCAATTGAAATCATTACAAATATTAGAGAAATAGTCATTTTGACATCTGATAAACTACTTATCTGAAATATCTCAAAATTGTTTTTTAGCATTTTCCAGTTTACGAAGTTGTTTCACCACATATGATCTCATTTAATCTGCACAAGTTGTTGGTAAGGCTAAAACTGTGAGCCAATTACAGGTGATCCAGCTTAATCTCAAAGGGTTTGAATAAATTTTCTGAACTCACAGAAAAAGAATG
>NW_006291007.1:49510-58421 GCF_000327345.1 Myotis davidii
TGAGGGTTCAAAATGAAAAATAAAACTCTCTTCTAACTCCCCTAGCTCTGAGGTCTATCCAATACTTTAAAGTGCACCCTCCTTATGTATTTTCAACACTACCGTTTGCAAAGCAGCCTTAAGAAAGAATATAATTTCTAATTTACTTTTAAAGAAAAAGATCTCCACCTGCCTGAATATCCCAACTTAGTCAACTTCTTTCACTTGCACACAACTTGAAAGAACAGCAATTATAATATTTGAAGTTGGCCACTGAAATCCATTGGAAGCCTGGTGACCAATGAATATGAAAAAGTGCACATAGCAAAAGAGTCCAATTCTTGTCTTCAGCTAGAAATGGACGTTCAACATAATGCTGTGTAAGGAATGGTGTCTTGATTTTAACCACACAAAAAAAATGTCATTAGATTATTTGAATGAGAAAATGGAGACTGGATTTAGCCATGTCCTTCACAAAAGCCTTGGCGGCGGCAAAATTAGCCAAAGGAAATGCAGTAAAAAATCCACAGACCTTAAACTAAGGAGGCCATTGAATGTTCCAGGCGGACAGCTGTTACAAAGTCACCCATCTCACTGCCTTTGTGGCCTCAGTTAAGGGCTACATAGAAGACAGAGAAGAAAAAAGAAAGAGAGGGTGGGGGAAAGAAATACATAATGGACTGCTTCCACTAGGTAATTTTTCACATGATGGTGGGTGCAGACAGTGAGAATAGTTCCCCATGACTTTGCAGTCTGGTCTGAGATTTATCGCTGGAATTAATTCCTACATTTCTTTGAAGGGTATTACACATTCCATTCCCACCATTTTAAATAATAAATTAATTTTAATGCATTTTTGCTCTAGCTTGAATGAGAAAGATGAAGAGCCATGGACAGGCTCTGAGTTTTTAGAGCACCTTTCAACAAGATTAAAAGCAGAAGACATTCCAAGTCGGCATTTCTAAAAACAGAAAGTAGCCATCTGCTGGGGCTATAGAATTATCCTACTCTAAAGTGCTTCGTTCAGTGCAGTAGACACAGCCCAAGGTGCACTCGCTCCTTGACCAGACTGATCCTTGGGCAGAGCCACAGCCCCATGTGCTTCCAAGCCACATACATAGATGCGTAGTTAAGATGCCTCCGCTCTCTATTTTACAGAACTAAGAAAAAGAAAGAGGATACTTCCAGATCTAGATGATATAAATACCTCCAGTGAGCTCACTAGTAATCTTAATGATTTCCTGGGTTTCACTAAAGGTTTTTCCAGCTAGCAGGTGCGACTGGGGTGAGGGTGAGCAGCAAGAATGCTTTGCTCTTCATAAGGTAAATGCTATGTTGAGACTTGAGTAGAGAGAGAGAAATGATGGCCTTACCATCTAGTTTAATTTTGCTTGCTCATTTTGTTTTGTTTGTCTTTTTGGTTTTTTGCTTTTTTCTATCACCTCTTTCTTGTTTCTGAATCTTCATCTACAGTCCTTCTACACTGTACTTTATTGGAAACTGTGTGGGAAAGATATTTTTCAAAGAGCCCCTTCCCCCCTAATATTTCTGATCAGCTCCTGATGAGTGAGTTTTCTGAAGGCAAGGTGAAGAGCTAGCGTGACCTTCTCTTCCACCAAAGGCAGAGCTCTGTGATATTTACAGCAAGTTCACTGACATCTGAAGGAAGACCATTCATCTGAAAAGATAAGCTGACTCTCAACCAACTTTAATGAGGGATCTGCCCCCACTGGAAGCAGCTCTGAGAACACAATGCTGTGCTCAATTGCTCAACAACTGATTGAAAACTGAGATGTTCAACAAGAGATCTGTGCAAACACCTTTGTCTGGCAGACCTCATCTCCATTCTCAAGCTCCTTCTTTCTTGCCCACCTCTATTACAAAGGCCGAGAAAGCGGAATATTTCCCCAGCCTTCCATGCAGCTCAAAGTGGTCAAGTGAGTTCCAGACAGTGAGAAGGGAACAGAAGTCAGATGGGGGTTTCTTAAAAAGCTACTGCTCTCCTAATGAAAAGAACAAATAAGGCTTGTTCCTCCTCCCTTACCTCCCTCCTTTCTGCTTTGGATACTGGTGTGACGTCTGCACCTGCTATGGCGGTCTTCGAGTCAACAAGCATAATGTGCTAACAATGATGGATTCAAAATAGAGACAGACCCCGAGTCTCTGACAGCATTATTGAACCAGCAGAACCAACAATTTACCTCCATATTTCTCGTTGATGAGAAAAATGGGCTTTGATTTCTTAGGCCACTATTTTCCTGGGTGTTTTGTTTTGTTTCGCAATTGAAATCATTACAAATATTAGAGAAATAGTCATTTTGACATCTGATAAACCACTTTTCTGAAATATCTCAAAATTGTTTTTTAGCATTTTCCAGTTTACGAAGTTGTTTCACCACATATGATCTCATTTAATCTGCACAAGTTGGTAAGGCTAAAACTGTGAGCCAATTATGAAGTTGTTTCGCCACATATGATCTCATTTAATCTGCACAACAAGTTGGTAAGGCTAAAACTGTGAGCCAATTACAGGTGATCCAGCTTAATCTCAAAGGGTTTGAATAAATTTTCTGAACTCACAGAAAAAGAATGTGGTAGAATTTATGATTTAAACCCTTAGCCTCTGACTCCAATTCCCGGTTGGCCCTCCTTTGCTCATGTTGGAAGTCACGTAGTTATTACATTTTTAACAATCCGTGAAGAGCTTCTGTTAATCAGTCTTTAGGAGATGACAAACAGGGATTTATGTTTGTCTGGAATGGATTAAGGCACCATGATAAACCCTGTGGTTTTAAAGGTGAGTAGTATGAAATATCCTATTTTGAGGATCTCATAGGCCACTAGAAAAGACAAGCACGAGCATCATGGACATAAGTTATTCTAAATATAATACAGAGTGGCCACAGAGGATGTGTGCTTATTGTGGAATAGGAATACTAATTCTTACTTTGGGGTAAGTGGGGATAAGGGGTGGGTGAAGAAAAGTGACAAGGAAACAAACATAGAGCATGTCATTAAGCAGTCTCGTATGGCTGTGCACATTTCGGGGAATGGTGATTTGGCGGCTTCAAAACTAACCAGGTCTAGATCCTAAAGATTTTTGTAGCTGCTGAAGCTTTGTATTCATGTGGGTGGTTAAGACAGATTTCAAGCATGGTCATATTCCATGCAGAATTATATTTTTAAATACTCTTCGGCATCAAGCAGCAAGCTGCAAATAAACAAAACTGTACACAGGGAGCAAGAATACTGGGACAATCTTTCTAGCAAGAGATCATAAGACCAAAAATTCAAGTAGTGTCTGTGGATTGGGTAGGAGGAAGCAGATTAGAGAGATATTAAAATCTTAACGTCTAGGGCTATCATAGACACTTAGACACAGTTGGGCGGTTGTTGCCTGAGAAGGAAGGAAACAGGATTATGTGGAAGTTTCTGGCTTGGGCTTCTAAGGAGATGGTAGTGCCATTTATGTTAGGAAACTCTAAAGGAGAGGTAGAGAGGCATAGAATGGCATAACAAATGAAATAAATTCTATCCTGCACACGTTGAGTTTGGTAGTCTTTTAGAACTTCAAGATGGAAATGTTCATAAAATAATTGGAAATAAAAACTTGTAATTCAATGAATAATTCTGGTCTAGAGAAATGAATTTCTGCAGTTATGGCAGTAAATAGAATCTCACTGGGACATGTGTAGAGACAGAAAAGAAGAGATAGAACTCTAGAGGAACGCAAACATTCAAAGAGGGCGTAAATGCATAAGATCCAGCACAGAAAATTAAGTAAAAGAAATCAGATGGGTAGGAGAAAAGCGAGCAAACAAATGGAAATTGTTTCCAGAGTGCCTTGGGATAGGTCTCAAGAAGTTAGAAAGCAGACAATGATGATCTCAGTAATAATAGATGACATTATTTAGCACTTATAATATATGCAACATTGCTTTTCATCTCTGCGTTGTCAATGATTATGAACAGGTTATGAAATATAAGAGGTGTGCTGTAACCGGTTTGGCTCAGTGGATAGAGCGTCAGCCTGTGGACTGAAAGGTCCCAGGTTCGATTCCGGTCAAGGGCATGTACCTGGGTTGCGGGCACATCCCCAGTGGGAGGTGTGAAGGAGGTGGCTGATCGATGTTTCTCTCTCATCGATGTTTCTAACTCTCTATCTCTCTCCCTTCCTCTCTGTAAAAAAATCAATAAAATATATATTTTTAAAAAAAGAAATATAAGAGCTGAACCTTTAGAATTGAATTTCACCACCAGCCAATCATTAGTGACCTTTGACCTTTGGGGGGAAAAACGAGTTTCAGTCAAGTAGTAAGAGTAGAAGCCCAGACTGACTTGGGCTGAGAAGTGAGTGGGAGGTGAGGAAATAGAACCTAGCCAGAGGAGTCCATGCTTTTTAAGACTATTGACTGGAATAGAAAGAAAACTTCCCAAAGTCGTGGGGTCATTTTTGTCACCCAGTTAAGACTCTAGCTCTGAGAAAGGAGTGGAAAGAGAGAACAACAAGAACAAAAGAGAGAATGGGGTGCTTCTGCTAGGTCTGCTAGCAAATGGGATGACATCATTGCACTCAGGGAGGAAGAATGAACCCTGAATGGGAGAAGCACACGTCTTTGAGGACAGTGGGGAGGCAATATGTCCAACTGCAGAATAGTTTAGACTTTATATTGGGTTCCCGTGGAAGCAGACTTTCAGATTTGATTTTTGGTGCAAGTTTATTTGGGAGTTGATACAAGGACGCACCAAGAGAGAAGTGAGGAAATGAGATGAGAAGAAGAGGAAGGGAGTGCAGGTCCGAGATTAAGCAGGTTCCCACTGTGGGCAACCAAGGTTCCTTTCCCTGGGGAGCTCCAGGGAATGGTGCTGACTAGGCCTCGGGAGAAACTGATTAAGCACACAGACAGATGTCAGAGGGGGCTTTCACAAAGAGATGACTTCTGCCATGGGATCTGAAGGATGGATGGGCCTTCCCCAGCCACGAGAGGAAGAGGAAGAGGCATTCCAGCCAGGGGCGTGGAAGGTGTGGAAGCTCTGAAGCAGCATGACTGTGGATGGAGAGAGAGAACAACCAGGGACTCCATTAAAAGTACATGGACTTGGCAATAAGGAGCCATAGAAGTTTTAAGCAGGAGAGCAGTATGACGGACATATTTGTGAAAGATCACTTTGACAACTATGCAGAGAACAGCTTGTATTGATTTTCAGCAAGAGACGTGGAAACTGGAAATGGGAAGGCCAGTGAAAATGTTGCCGGAAAATCCCCATTTTTGAGATAGAGGCAGCAGCCGCCTTTTGGATGGGGTGGGAAGGGTGTGGAAGGGATAAGAAAACAGGACAGAAGTGCTATTCAACCCAAGCCCTGCGGTGGGCTGAGCAAGCCCACAACTACTCCAGACAGTGGTCCAAGATTCAGGATTCAGCTCCCAGCTCAAGAAGATGTTTTTGCAGAGGAACAGGATTCCAGGCAGCCTCTGGGGCAAAATAAAGCCTGCACACAACGCTTATAAATACATAAGACATCCAAACAGGCTCCCTGATTCGGCTCAAATTAAATACAGTTACTGTTGAAAGGTTAGCGAGCTTGGCTCTGGCTGAAGTGTTCCTTCTCACACTTTGTTTTAATTCTGAGCTGACAAACAGCCCTCACTTTGAGGACTTAGCTGCCTTCAGACGTAGCGCTGTGAAGTCATAACATTTCAAGGGGGGTGATTAGTGGTAATGGGGAGAGGAGTGTGTGCAGTGCCAGCTCAGGAAGAGAAAGCGTCTCCAAGGCCAGCTGAACGCACCTGCAGGCCAGGTTTTCAAGGTGCCATCAGCCCCCCTTCTACCCGCCCCCTGGTGAGCCACCAAGTGCAATTCCGCTGGGGACAAGGCTGGGTGATCACAATCACACGGCCCAGTGGTCCGCTCTCAGAGCGAGTTTGGGGGAGATCCTCAGAGAGCAACTTGGAGCCTACAAAGGGAAAGCTGCCTTCTGATTTCCCTCTGGGCTTCCAGGGATGTTGTCCTGACAGCCACCAGGCCCTTGTCACTGAGAAATGAACAAAGCAGCTTAAGGCGGATCAGGCAGCCCCTGGGGCAGTCAGACTCCTCGGAGAACACAGTCTGCCCTGTTTTGGTGCCTGCTTGCTGTACTCTGCCAGCAAGTGTCTCCAAGGTATTTCTGAACTTGCAGCTGGCACTGGCTTTCCTGATTCATTGAGAAGGAAGCCTGCAGAAAGATCTGGTATTCTGAGGGCACAGAGGAAGGGCTGGTGGGGGACTTAGCAAGACAGTGGCATGAGTAAGTCTTCCATTCACGTGGGCTGTTCTTGTGACACGGGAGGGAGGGTAAGTTCTGGCTGTTACCATGAACAAAAAATTCTATGAGGCAATCATGCTCTCACAGAGAACAAAGGTAGAACAAGATATTCCTTTACTTCCTCTTTAATCACCTACTACTTCCTACAAGGGCTCACCCGGAGTCCCTTTAGTCACTGGTCTCTCGTCTTTACCATCCCTCCTTCTTTCTGCCCCTCTACTCTTGCCCCCAAGTTCAGAGATTCATCCTAGATGAGAGGTTAACAGACCTCTTTTGTGATTCTGGGTAGTGACCATAGTTCCTTCTGCAAAAAAAGAAAATCTTATTATGACAAACTCTTCTCTACACTGCATCGCCTTCCTCCCAGAGCATCACTTGAATGTATTATTATTATCATACAAACACTGTCTCTGTTTCATTATTTTTTTTTCTTACTAAACACCTGCAATTCTATGAGGAATAAGAAAGGGCAGAAAAGGATGAATGGAAGAGAAAATATGTCCTACCACCTTCTTGTTGCTGTTGTGATGATGATGGTGATGATGATGATTGCTACATCATTATTATAGCTATAGATAAGAATTCTCCACTCAGACCTAAACTCCAGAAATTGAAAAATGCTTGTGTTTTTATCTAATAAACATTCATGTCCTCATTTTTTTCCCAATGAAAAATTCAAAAACTTATTTGTGGTTGCAAAGGCTTAGTTATTATAGAAAATAAATTTTAAAGTGAAAAAAAGAGATATAAAAAGTAGATTGTAGCCCAATAGCCAGTATCAGAAAAATAGTGGCAACGATTTCAACAAGATGAGGAGAATTGGTTTACAACACATTAAATCCAGGCATTAGGGGAGATAAAAAAAAAAAATAGGAACCAGATCATTGGGAAGCTGATTGCAAAGGTGGCTTAGAACTGGAGGGAATACTTACTCAAAGCTGAGCCAAAAAGGAAATGACATGGAGCTCTTTCTATCACCCCTGCCTGGAACCAGGATTGGTTTTGGAGTCAGGTAGTCCTAGTGTGAATTCTCACACTAGAAAATAAATACCCATCAAAATATATTCTTTCTATTTTCAGATCATAGCATGGCATCCGTATACAATTAGGTCTAACATGCTAGCACAAACCTCCTAATGACATTTTTGGACCTGCTATATATTTCTTCTTTCCCTTTCAGAGAAGAGCCTGTCACTGATGTATTATTTATCTCTGCTCAGATCACAGGGAGGCTGCAGCTGTAAAGCGTACGGACATCTTTTCTCTCCTCCGTGCCTCACATCCAAGGTCAGAGGGAACAGAGACAGTGGGCGTGTCTGCACAGTGGCTTTTCTCCCCTGTTCTCTTCTCCCCAATGCAGCCAAGGGGATTCTTTAAAACAATGCTTCTCAACAGGGGGCCCTCCAAGAGACCTTTGGCCATGTCTGGAGATATTTTGTATTGTCACAATGCGGGGTGGGGGAGCTACTGGCATCCGACAGGTAGAAGCCACGGATGCCACTAAACATCATCCTACAAGGCACAGGAATCCTCCCCACAGCAAATGCCAATAAGGTTGATGTTGAGAGAAACCCTGCTTTAAGACATGGGTTATATCATGTCACTCTTCTGCTTAAACACTCCCATGACTTTCCATAACACTCAGAAGGAAATTACATATTTATCAGTAAATGAACTAAATAAAGAAACAGTAGCAAGATTTATTTGCCATCCTCCAGAATCTTATTGAAAAAATAGATTAAGTTGAACTGAAAGAGACTATGGGATAAGTATCTTACGATTTAAAGAGAAAATGCAGGTGTAAAGGTTGCTGGGTTTAATAGATGTGTTAGAGGTGGAGAAAGGGCATTTCAAGTAGTAACTAATGAATGTCATCAAAGGAATGACAGTGAAAAAATACAGGACATATGCAAGCGTAGACATTCTGGACTAGCAGTTTCAGATATGGGAGAGAATTGTAATGGGAAAGAATGAAACGTCAGGTGGATTTACTTAGAGCATTTTAAATGTAGGAATGGGTTTTTTAGTGATATGAAACCATTGAAGATTTCCAGGCCAGGTAACAACTTGAAATATATGCGTTAAAGAAATTTTTCTGGCTGCATAGGACACTACAAATTACAGAGGAATGACTGGAGACAGGAAATATAAGACTATAAAAATTCCCAGTCAGGGCACATGTCTGGGTTGTGGGCTTCATCCCCACTCTGGGGCGTGCAGAAGGCAGCCAATAAATGATTCATTGATGTCTCTCTCTCTCTCTCTCTCTCTCTCTCTCTCTCTCTCTCTCTCTCTCTCTCTCTCTATCTCTCTCTCTTTCACTCCCTTTATAAATCTATAATAATAAAAGGGTAATATGCTAATTAGACCGGATGTCATTCTGGACATCGTCCTTCCCGATTAAGCGGGGCTCAGAGAAGCCAGCCTGGGTTCCGGGTGCCTGCAGGCGACCCGAGGGAAGCCCCCCGGGTCCTGAGTGCCTGCCAGCAGATGGAGGAGGGAAGCTCAGGTCCAGGGTGCCGGAGGGAAGCCGATGCTGGCAGCTGAGGGAAGGAAGGCCTACTCTTGCATAAGTTTTCATGCACTGGGCCTCTAATATATATATATATAATAATAATCTGAGCCCTG
>NW_006291007.1:59283-61131 GCF_000327345.1 Myotis davidii
TAATAGATCACAAATTTTAGTCCTCTGATTTTAATAAGTACTTCTTGAGAGCCTAGCATATACTCAGCATTCTTGGAGGAGGAACAAAAATATATATGAAACATAAGCTCCAAGTCTTACAGTCTTGCTGGCAAGACAAGACTAATGCACAGCCTACAGAAAACTATATAAGGTAGCCGTTTACGAAACATATGCCCTTAGCTTAATTGACCCTAACAAAAACTCTTGGAAGCAAGAGTATTGATGTCTCTGTTAATAGAAGAGAATGCAGAACCTCAGTGATTTACTTGTCTGGTAAATCAGAACTAAAAAGTGGCAGAGGCAGAACTTGCACCCGACTCTTTAACTTTCAAGCCACTGTCCTGTTCCTACACCAGGAGTAGACTTAAATCTATTGCCAGCTGTGACCTCCTGAGGCCAGATGTGTGCACTGTTGAATGTGTCTTTGCTAATACACTTTTTATTGCAACCCATAATTCAGGTGTGATCTGATGACAAGGGCCTGCCTTAATGCAGTATCTAATTGTGGATTGTGGGAGGCAAGGAAGCAACCAGCATATGGAAGAGTGGGATTTTTTTTTTCATCATCTTCTTTATTGTCTCACCATCAGGGTCCCTTTGGGGAGCTGCCATTTAGGACATGGCTTCCAGAAATGTATTTTACAATCTCAACCTTCAGAAGTGTCGTGAGTTGGCAGCAAGTTTAGAGTAAAGTAGCACGGAGTAGCAGTGGGTGTCGTGTTGTGTAACAACAACAGCCCAGAATTTGGAATCAGATGATCTTCATTCAATTCAAATTAGATGTTTCATAGAATGTGACTTTGGGAGCCCGATAACCTTTATCAGCCTCAGTATCTTCATCTATAAAATGAGGCTTACAGCCATAAAGTACCGTCAATACCACGTAAATGGCACTAGATAAAGGTAGAAAAATATACCGCCAACTTTGATTCCCTTTGGGGTATTTTTTTTCTTACATGTTACCTGTAGTACGTGAGACAAATAAAAAGGTAAATAGATTTAAAAAATGACTCTTCCACGTTGTTGGGAGGATGAAATGAGACAAATCTTGTATTATAAAGATTTGTGTGTTGCCATAACTATTGTTATTCTCAGAGAACCATCACCAGAAAATTCTGCCTCAAAAGGTGGTGAGAGCCAAGTCTGTTTTTCCAAGTCTAATGCACCTGCTCAGAACCAAAGAGAGAAAACCACCTGGGGTTCAGGAGTGTGGTCTTGACACTCCTTTTATAATTATTTTCTTAATTATAATTCTAAATTCAATAAACTCACTCTCTTTCTTAAGACATTGCAAGAACATACAGACAGATTATCTACAATGCTGTCACTGAAAATAGTAAGGTTCTAATATCCTAGTTAAAAGACTAGATAAAGTTATCAGGAGCAACAATCTCCATGGACTTCACCTTGTGATACACTCTCTCTCCTAGGAGCTACTTGATTCCTAGATACTAGTAGTGGTCCCAGAGAATAGAACTCCAGGCTTAATCCTAACAGGAAACAGCCAGTTAATGTCCATCCATTTTCCTTAAAGGACCAAAAAAAACAGTCTGAAATTATTTGCAAGGAGTTCATTGCATGCTTTTGAGACATATAGAGTATATCCCCCAAAATATGTATACACACTTTAACAGCTGATAGCTCAATTTTGAAAATGAAATGCATTTTACTAAATACTGCCTTATAATTATTCAAAGTGTGCGTATACATATTTTGGAGACACCCTATCTATCAAAAAGAAAGGAACAAGTCAGTGTTTGGGTAAAACACTGGCATCCCGTAAGCTATATTCTATGGTAAGCTTTTCAGCTTGGGTGATTTCCCCTG
>NW_006291007.1:62849-64836 GCF_000327345.1 Myotis davidii
TAATTACGAAACTGGCACATATGAATTTGGGGGTGAATTTATACCACCTGCATAGTGTGTGGACACTAAACAAAGAGGAGAATGTTAAAATTGATCCCATTTGGTAATACCTCCAAGCTCCAGGCAGAAGAAAATTTAAAACCACCTGAGAGAAATGCCTGTTAGCCAGGTCATACAGGATTTCCACAGGGAAAGCTATCTAAGGAAGCTCACACATTAAAAAATATAAGCACATGAGTTAACCCACCATGAGCAAGAATCAGCGCGCGTGGGCACACACACACACACACACACACACACACACACTCAGGCTATCAAGAACATCATTTTGTGAAATAATCTAGAATTATAAATTATTGTACTTAAAATGATTAATAATATAAAAGAAGGCATTAGAACAAAATGTAGTCTGTGAACAAAGAACAAATATATTTGAGAAACAACCACATAACAATTCTAGAAATTAAAAAAATAAACAAACACTGATCATTTACATGAAAACTCCACAAATGGGTTAGAGAATAAATTAAATACAACTGCAGAGACCTGGAAAATACACAGGAGGAAATTACTCATTATGAAACAGAAAAGTTAAAAGACAAAATATATAGAAGAGAAATTAAGAGGCTCAGAGTGTAGATGCAAGACTTACCATATATTTGGTAGGATTTCCAGAGAAACAGTTCTTTGTGACCTTAGATTTAGGCAATGGTTTTCTTAGCTATGATACCAAAAGCATAGCAAGCAAAGAAAAAAATATAAATTGGATTTCACCAAAATTAAAACTTTAACATCAAAGGACACAATCAAGAAAGTGAAATCTCACAAAATGAGAGACCATATTTGCTAATCATATATCTGATAAGGATCTAGTCTTCATAATATATAAATATTTCTCAACAATAAAAAGACAAATAACTCAATTTTTAAATAGGTACAGGATTTAAGTACAAAGGTCTCCGAACATGATATACAAAAATGGTCAATAAGAACATGAAAAATGCTCACCATCATTCCTCATCGGGAAAATGCAAACCAAAACCATGAGATACTACTTCATTCCTCCTAGAACAGTTAAAAATTTTTTAAAAAGGAAACTAACAAGTGTTGATGAAGATATGGAGAAATTGTAACCTTCATACATTACTGGTGGGAACCTAAAATGATGCAGTCACTTTGGTAAACAATTTGAAAGTTCCGCAAAAAGTTAAGCAGATGTCTATAAAATTACTCATTATGAAACAGAAATGTTAAAAGACAAAATATATGGAAGAGAAGTTAAGAGGCTCAGAGTGTAGATGCAAGACTTACCATATATTTGGTAGGATTTCCAGAGAAACAGTTCTTTGTGACCTTAGATTTAGGCAATGGTTTTCTTAGCTATGATACCAAAAGCATAGCAAGCAAAGAAAAAAATATAAATTGGATTTCACCAAAATTAAAACTTTAACATCAAAGGACACAATCAAGAAAGTGAAATCTCACAAAATGAGAGACCATATTTGCTAATCATATATCTGATAAGTATCTAGTCTTCATAATATATAAATATTTCTCAACAATAAAAAGACAAATAACTCAATTTTTAAATAGGTACAGGATTTAAGTACAAAGGTCTCCGAACATGATATACAAAAATGGTCAATAAGAACATGAAAAATGCTCACCATCATTCCTCATCGGGAAAATGCAAACCAAAATCATGAGATACTACTTCATTCCTCCTGGAACAGTTAAAAAATTTTTAAAAAGGAAACTAACAAGTGCTGATGAAGATATGGAGAAATTGTAACCTTCATACATTACTGGTGGGAACTTAAAATGATGCAGTCACTTTGGTAAACAATTTGAAAGTTCCGCAAAATGTTAAGCAGATGTCTACACAAAAGTTAATTCAGTCGTACCCTCTTATCCATGGTTTCACTTTCTGTTAAGTTACCCAAGATCAACTATGGTCCAAAAATGTTAAATTTCCCCAGACAAGCAC
>NW_006291007.1:66123-78936 GCF_000327345.1 Myotis davidii
TGGGGGGGGGTACACCAAGGTCAGAGTCCCTGATTTAAATCATCTTCTAATTTTGAGATTGCTTTGTGTTATAGGTATGAAATTACTTTATAATACTCAGTGCAAGAAATACCATATATCCTCTATTTACTGCTAAGGAGGGCTTTCTATGATGTATCATTAAGTTTTAAAAAGTGCACATACAACAATGTGTATATGATATACATATATACGTATATCTCCCCCAACCTTTATTCTGTCCACTGAAAAGACCTAGAAACAATGACCAACCCAGGAGCAATGAGCACCCCTACTATTCAGATTATGGTCTTAACTACCAGGCCTCTGAGAAATTGTTAATTCTAATTCATGGACAGCATTTGTATAAGATGAGCCTTTAACATCTCATGATACCAGAAAGCAAGGAAGTTACCAAAGATTATGTTCCTTTTTTACTCACTAACATATTCTGCAAACAAATAGAAATGCTGTTTTATTACTCACTGTTTTGTGTTTATATTAGTTTTCCCCCCATTAGAGTAACACACAGACACACACACACACACACACACACACTTCATGAATCTGTGGTGGATAAACAGACATGATTACATTTGAAGGGAGAGAAAGAGGTAATAACTCAATTTTTAAATAGGTACAGGATTTAAGTACAAAGGTCTCCGAACATGATATACAAAAATGGTCAATAAGCACATGAAAAATGCTCACCATCATTCCTCATCGGGAAAATGCAAACCAAAATCATGAGATACTACTTCATTCCTCCTGGAACAGTTAAAAAATTTTTAAAAAGGAAACTAACAAGTGCTGATGAAGATATGGAGAAATTGTAACCTTCATACATTACTGGTGGGAACCTAAAATGATGCAGTCACTTTGGTAAACAATTTGAAAGTTCCGCAAAAAGTTAAGCAGATGTCTACACAAAAGTTAATTCAGTAGTACCCTCTTATCCATGGTTTCACTTTCTGTTAAGTTACCCAAGATCAACTATGGTCCAAAAATGTTAAATTTCCCCAGCCATGGACATTCTGCTCCTGACATTCAACCATGGACATCATCATGGCTCAATGACCCAGAATTACCCAAAGCAGGTGGCGCTCCTTCTGAGGTGTCCTCAGAAGGTCAATGGTAGCTGGATGATACATCACAAGGCCTGCACCATTCACCTCACTTCATCTCATCACCTGGGCCTTGTATCACCTCACATCATCACAAGGGTGAGTACAGTATAAGTTATTTTGAGAGCGAGAGAGAGACCACATTCATGTAATTTTTATTATAGCATATGGTTATACTTGTTCTACTTTATTATTAGTTATTGTTACTGTCTAATTGTGCTTAATTCACAGTGGAAACCTGTGTCTGAGATCAGAGACCCTGATGTTGACCACTGTAATCCATTGCCTCCATAGAGCCTGCAAGGAGGAGGCCTCTCCACCCCGCCCCACCTCACCCCCGGAAGTTGCCTCTCCCTTGTCTCATTTTCCTTTAGCATCCAGCTTCCTGTTCACTATGTGTGTTTGCTTATGAAGGGCTTTGCTCCAGTGATTAAGGACCTAAAGCGGATAATTACTCTGTGATTTGCAAGCGGTGCAGTGGCTGGTGTTCCTCGCAGTCGTATTGTCGAATAAATATTACCTGTGTGCTGTGTCAGCTTCTCGCCCACCTTGAGAGCAATCTCCCTGTTAGTTTTATGGCACATTAAGTCTCCTTTTGGAATGAATTGGGTTTGTACGAGTGGGATTGGTTACATCGGAATAAAAGAGTAAACAGTGGGGATGCACTGGAAAGCTATAAAACAGAAGCATTAAGAAAAGGGAAGGAGGTGGGAGGAAGGGGAGAGGTGTCTGAAGGAGAGGGAAAGTAATAGAAATGGGGTGACAGCCTGGGAAGATTATATTTAATGCAGAGAGTGTGACTGTTATACCAACGGTGAGTCAGAAGATGAAATAACACTTAGCTCCACAGGAAGGAAATTCTTTGGGGAAGGGAGAGGGAAGAAGAGAAATGTTAATATTTATTAAACGTCTACTGTGTTTGTCCCTGTACCCTTAAGCCAGCTTTATGGCCCAATCAAACACCCCTGAAGTCTCCTAACTTGCCTTCCACACTCGTCACCATCACCAATTTGGTCAAGGGGAACAGCAAAGGGAAGAGAGATGGAGAGGGGCTTATGCCAGGTACCCAGCACTCTCCACACCATGTGCCCAGAGGGATGTTTTCTCTGCTGGCATTTGAACTACTTGAAGCCAGAAAGCAGCTTTCATAACTTGGTATACCCAACACTGGCGTGAAGCTCTCAATAAACATTATTCATTCAAAAAAATAAAGTGAGTGTACTGAGCAGGAAACTCCATCAAAGAGCCAACAGAACTGGATTTTTTGGTATGAATTTCAGTACAGAACTCCAGCCATTCAAATGCAGTTTCATTTACTAATTACAGAATACTGGGGGGGGAGGGCGGGGCGGCGCACCAAGGTCAGAGTCCCTGATTTAAATCATCTTCTAATTTTGAGATTGCTTTGTGTTATAGGTATGAAATTACTTTATAATACTCAGTGCAAGAAATACCATATATCCTCTATTTACTGCTAAGGAGGGCTTTCTATGATGTATCATTAAGTTTTAAAAAGTGCACATACAACAATGTGTATATGATATACCCTTTAACATTCATTATGCCAGAAAGCAAGGAAGTTACCAAAGATTATGTTCCTTTTTTACTCACTAACATATTCTGCAAACAAATAGAAATGCTGTTTTATTACTCACTGTTTTGTGTTTATATTAGTTTTCCCCCCATTAGAGTAACACACAGACACACACACACACACACACACACACTTCATGAATCTGTGGTGGATAAACAGACATGATTACATTTGAAGGGAGAGAAAGAGGTAACCCATTAAAAGTCCATTTAGATAAATTAAAAACTGCCCTTTATGTCTACCGTCAGGTCTGCTGAAATCCACTCTCGCTTAGAATGCTATTATATGCTATTGATTAACTTGAAGTCTTAGTAAAAGGTTTATGTTGCCTTTAATAGAAATTAAGTACAGAGGCAACCGGATACCAATCAGCGACTAGACTATTTCAATTATATAATGTAGAATTGTATTAAAACCTCTCACAATTTTTTAAAAGTTTTCCTTTATGAAAAGTTACATTTTTATATCTGTGATGTTTTATTAATTGGTGCCTACATGTTCACAATGGTCGTCTCTTTATGGGAGACTATGCTTTTAGTACTATAAAACAGCCAGCGTTTATCCACGTAATGTTTCTTACCTTGAGTTCTACTGAGCCGGAATAAACAGTCTCACCTACGCCCGCCCTCGTTCTCCCGGCGCAGGTCTCTTAAGCAGCACAGCAGTCAACTTTGCATTTTATTCAGCTTGCAAGCTTGATGTGAGGGATAGTTCTCTGCCTATGGGATTACAGTGGGGATAAAGGCCCCTGAACCAAGAAAAGTATCCTTTCCGGCTCAGCTCTGATACAATAAAGGGGGAGAGCCTAGCTACATACTCCGTTGCCTATTAATGAAAGGGTATTCAAATGTGGTCTTCGGACCGTTGCCTCAGAGTCACCTGGGACACTTGCTAAAATAGGAGGCTGGCGGTTTCCACCGCAGGTGCGGAGTCTGAGCCTTTAGGGGGATGGAGTCCCGGCATCCACGTGCTCAGCAAGTCTCACAGGTGATTCCTATGGTCATTACCATTTGAGAACCACTGACCTGAAGGGGAATGAAAAGGCCTCACTAAAATGAATTCCCTTCTCATCTCTCTTTGGGTGATTTTAAAAGGACAGCTTGCAAATAAGCTTTTTCTCTGTGCAGAAAGAGTTGAAGAGTTAATAAGGAGAATCTGACAACGCTCATAGAAGAATTTTCCCCCCTATTCCCTCTCTCTCTCACTCACTAACGCAGAATACCAAAATAGAAGAGGGTAGTATAGTGTTCAAATTTGCCATCTTTCCTGCTCTGGATTTTTCCTCTCACGTTGCCCCAATGTTCCCCATTTCTACCATTCTTCCATCTTTAGCTATTGTGACTTTCCTATTTATATTTCGTGATCCTGGCCTATACGAGCTTCTGTAAAAACAAACCAAGACACTTTTACAGATTTTTTTCTTTTTGTGAAAGGGAGAAAACACATGTTTGAAATGATAACAGTGTGTGAACATGCTCTGATTACACAAAGTTTCCTCCTTTTTTTAAAATTCCTGTGCAACAGAGCTTCAATTTACCAGGCCAAATATTTCAGTATTTTTGCTGTCAATCAATGTAGCTATAATATGTAATTCAATCATCATGCATTTCTCTCCCCGCTAAACAAACATTTGCTGACTTTTTAGATTAATCTTTTGACTGAATAACTGGAGACATTGTCAAACACATCGTGGTGTGTAATAACTAGACTGAGCCTCTTCCCTCTGCCCAAGGCATTAGTGAGGCAAATTTCTGTTTATTCAGCTCTGTTTTATTAGGTCAGGCCATCAAAATGGGACTCGGTGAAAGCTTGAAATGACATGTCAATTCATTGGTTACATTTCGAAGGAAATTCCATACACGTTTCCCTTGGGAAATACTTCCTTTCCAGGCCCCTGTGAAGCGAAGTCTCCAGCACCCATGGGATATGTCATGATATTATTTTTCACATGTCAATGAAACTTTCTTTGGGCCTGTTAGTGAAGGCAGCTAGTTCGTTAAGGAAGGGAGCAAATAGAACGGGACATTCAGCTCCCATCTGATTCACTAGGGAACTGAGTTGGACTTTCAGCTGATTCACTGGGAAACTAAAGCATTCACAGGCTCACCAGGGGACAAGCACAGACAGGACAACCACGAATGGAAACTGCTATAGAAAGGGTTGCAGGATTGAACAGGTAGCTGTGGGAAACGGTCTGAGTGGCCCCTATAGCCCCACTGTCCAGAACACTTCTGAGCCTTACCTACAAATTGCTTTCAAAATCTGTGACTTATTCCTCAGAACAGTGATAGCGAACCTATGACACGCGTGTCAGAGGTGATACGTGAACTCATTTTTTTTGGTTGATTTTTCTTTGTTAAATGGCATCTAAATATATAAAATAAATATCAAAAATATAAATCTTTGTTTTACGATGGTTGCAAATATCAAAAAATTTCTATATGTGACACGGCACCAGAGTTAAGTTAGGGTTTTTCAAAATGCTGACACGCCGAGCTCAAAGGGTTCGCCATCACTGCCTTAGAATGTACTTATTAATGACAAGTTCAAGTCCACTGGAGAAAATGAAGGATAAAGCTTGTTGATACGTTTTCTATTTTTTTTAAAAAATGGTTGTGACAGTAATATAGCCATTTTATTTTGGTATGACTTTTGAAATCCATTTTCAGATAAGAATCCCAATACTATTTTGAGAAAGGATAGAATTGTTGAAAAATTCTTTTCTGAGGATCTGCCTTGGAAGGACAAAATTATTTGAACATGCAGACTTTGCTGTGTGGATAAAAACCACAGAAAGATCCTAAGATCATCGAATTACTTTGTAGTCTTGCTTCTTATATAACATTCATTAACCTCTATAATAAATGCAGAGTGCTCTAATTAAATATCTCTCATAACATAGTTCATAACAATAACATTATTAGTGCCTCCGTTATTGAAGATCAGGGAAGTTAAGTGTGTTGTCCATAGTTACATAGAAAGTAAAAGGACAAAGTGCAGACCAAGGCCAAAATTATCTGATACCAGGTTCACCGTCATATTTTTCACTCGTGCTCTTCTGGAGTAAAACTTTCACCAACACTGGAGAATTCCAGGCCCCACCAAAGGTACACGAAGAAGTAATTCGGGGCAGTTTACATGTCCCCTCTGGCTGTATGAGAAACCTCCTATTCAGCCTCCTTGTTTGGACTGTTCCAGCTATAAAGCACAGTAAAAAATGTCAAAGATTAGGCCTCTTTCCCATAACGTGGGCCTTTTCTTGCCAGTGTGTGGAAGGCAATGATGGATTTTCCGTGCACTTTATAAATTGTCATACCCTTGTTATTTTGTTTTCCCAAATCTATTTACATTCCATGGTTTTATGTTAAGCTTGGGTTGCTAACTCGCACATTTATTCTCAACTTAATTGAATTTTTATTACTCATGATAAAATTGGTGTTTTGCATTTTGCACAGTAATTCTCTGCTGTGGGATTTCAGAAGGTACAATTATACCGGAATCAGAGTCTGGGGCAATTAATTATTAATGAATAAAGATATTAATGTTTATCTGTAACAAATGAGAGGCTACCTTTGCTTCCCTCAATTGTCACAGGCTAGCCTGGGCTTTGATGGTCTGTCTCTGCCTTAATGTGGTTCTCAACCTTCCTAATGCTGCGACCCTTTAATACAGTTCCTCATGTTGTGGTGACCCCCAACCATAAAATTATTTTCATTGCTACTTCATAACTGTAATTTTGCTACTGTTATGAGTCGTAATGTAAATATCTGATATGCTATATGTGTTTTCTGATGGTTGCGACCCACAGGTTGAGAACCGCTGCATCAGTAAATTCCTATCGATGGTCTACATAGGTAGATTATGTAATATTAAGAGGCCTTCTAAATCAAGCTCTATGTGTGTACCAAGGTATACATGTGTGTATACACATACATACATGCATGCCTACATATATAGAGTTATGCATACAAATATACATATATACACATATACATACATATATATGTATACACACATATAAAAATGTTTTAACACTGATTTTTTTCCATCACATTCACTACCTGTGAAATAGGGAAACAGTATAGTCTGTTAGTTTTAAAGATGAAGAAACTAAGGCCTGGAGATTTTAAATGAGTTGCCCAAGATCATACAGTAGATGGCAAAGCTAGGACTCAAGCCAGTATCTCACTGATCTGTGCGCAAACATTGAGTGTTCAGGAGCTAACATAATGACCCCTTGTATTTAGGGCTTCCTCCACACCAAGCACTTTGCATGTATTATATCATTTATTCCTCAAAACAGCCCAGTAGGGTAGGTTAATCCACCTCTTATAGGAAAGAAAAAAAATATTACAGAGTCAAAAAACAAAGCAACAACTAAAACTCAGGCTGGAAAAGTTAAGTAACTTGCCCACATAACCTCTAAATGGCAGAGCAGTAACTTTGACTCATGTCTTCTTATTTCTATTTGAGTTCTTCAAATCTCATCTTCATGATGTCATTTCCTCCATGATGAGAATAAGAAAAAAAAGGGGGGTTTAGTTAGTGAATATCAAATAAATATTACTTAAAATAGAAATATGTTTGTATAATTGTCTATTCCCCTTTAACTTCAACTTCCTAAGCTCCAATTCCATCCAACCAATCAGAGATCATTGCCTTGGCTATGAGGGAAGGAATATAGAACAGGATGCCTAAGAACCATAACTTGGCATATATACACTAAGTGTCTGGACTATGATGTTTTAAAACTCTTGGTTGTGTAAAACACATCAGCATTTTCCAATTACAGTTCCACATTGAGTTAGATTAATTAATAATTATTAAGTACCCATAATGTATTCAATACTTTTTGGTATACTATTATATGTAATTATCTCAATCATTCTACAGGGAAGATGTTCCATCCTGCTTTTGCAAAAAAAATTCTGGCTTAAAGGGCTTAAGTACTTTTGAAATCCCATAGCTGGTAAATGGGAGACTTCCCATTCAAACACCAGCCTTCCGGTTCCAAGTCCAGCGCCTCTTATTCCACTGCATGGTCCACAGTGCCTGTGGTTGCACTCCTTTAAAGTTAGAGGGACTCGCCAAAACCGGTTTGGCTCAGTGGATAGAGCGTCAGCCTGCGGACTGAGAGGTCCCGGGTTCGATTCCGGTCAAGGGCATGTACCTGGGTTGCGGGCACATCCCCGGTGAGGGATGTGCAGGAGGCGGCTGATCGATGTTTCTAACTCTTTCTATCTCTCTCCCTTCCTCTCTGTGAAAAATCAATAAAATATATTTTAAAAAAAAGTTAGAGGGACTCACCTCTGCCATCAAGCTTTGCCCAACTCTTATGGTTCATATTGGACATTCCCTTTCTGAGTTCCCATAATGGTTTCCCTGCCTGAGGATCAGCTGTATTGCCTCTCTAGATCAAGTCTAACTCAGGATCAAGTCTCCAGACCAGAAGACTCTTGTCTTTTTGCATTTCCATTATTATCAGGCAGGTTCTAGGGCAGTGATGGCGAACCTATGACACGCGTGTCAGAGGTGACACGCAAACTCATTTTTTTGGTTCATTTTTCTTTGTTAAATGGCATTTAAATATATAAAATAAGTATCAAAAATATAAGTCTTTGTTTTACTATGGTTGCAAATATCAAAAAAAACTTCTATATGTGACACGGCACCAGAGTTAAGTTACGGTTTTTCAAAATGCTGACATGCCGAGCTCAAAAGGTTCGCCATCACTGTTCTAGGGACATGGAAGTAAGGCATCATCATGGATGCTGCTGGTCATTTAGGAGCCAGTTCCAGGCATGATTATGAGAAATGCTTGGCCTTTGACTATGGTGGAGTCAGCCAAGGCTAGGGATGAGGTGCCTAATTCAAAGGTAGGAAAAAGGACTGTGGGGCAGGCTACTTCCTTTCAAGGACAGTGAGAGTCCACAAAAACTTATTTAGGAAGATCTACTATATATAAAGTTGTAGGTAAGATATCAGAACTGCTGGTGCTTTAGAGAGAAAAGTACTGCTCGGTCTCATCAAGCACTGCAAAACCCAGCTGAGAAGCAACAACTTCAATTCCAAAACCCTGGGCTGTAACAACCGAGGAAGCTCTCAGCATTAGAGGCAAATCTGCCCCCATCGAAGTCCTGTCATTGTTGGAATTAAGTAGGTGTGTTGTTCCTTTCCTAGGATGGTTTATTAGCCCCAAATATTTTCATACTCTGCTCTGTGATGTTGTGCTTTGCCAACAGGGGGTGCTAGAGATTGGTGAGAAGGCCAGAAGCTGGAGAAAGGACTCCATCCATTCAGTTTTGCATCCAATTTCTCTGCCTCCTCCACAGCAGCAGTTGGTCCACTTTCCAGTTTCTTCCAGGAGTCTCAGAACCAGCCTTCACTGCCCTGAATCAGAGACAACAGTACCAGCTGAACAAGACACCTTCCTCAGAGGGGTCTGAGTTACAGCCGCTCCTCTGAGCTTCTAAGGCAGTGGTTCTCAACCTTGGCTGCACATTATAATCACCTCGGGATCTTTTTAAAATCCTGATTTCTGGGCCTCATCCTCCGGAAATTCTGTTTCTTTGTTGTGGGGTGAGGCCATGGCATTAGTAACAACGAAACAGAATTTCCGGAAGATGAGGCCCAGAAATCAGGATTTTAAAAAGATCCCCAGGTGATTCTAATGTGCAGCCAAGGTTGAGAACCACTGTTCTAAGGTGTTAGTATCAATGGGAAGCACCTTCCCTTGAGAGGTTTGGCTCCAGATCATTGGGGACCCCCTCCCCCAGGCTTCTCTGTTCTGATAACCCCAATGCCCTTGCTTTGTCTCCCAGGTCATAATGGTGGTAGCTGCTTCAGTTACTCTCTGTGTTAACTTAGTGTTTCCTACTGGCTTTTGAGCCCTGTTTAACCCTTTCTTTACATTAATTTGTCTCAAAAAATAATGATTAAATAACTTTTGGTTTTGTGTTTCTGACAGGACCATGATTAGTTGACTGGGTCTGCACTATCTAGTTTGAGTTTCCATTAGAGTTGCCAGAAACCTCTTCCCCTCCATGGGGAATGGTGAGGCGAAGGTTCTCAAGTCCCCTTCACTTTAAATTTGGAAATTGCTTCTCCACAGGGATAGGCATATCCAGGCTGCCTCAACATCACACCTTGCTGCTTTAAAGTAGATAGCTGGTAGCAGGTGATGAGAGGAGGTTCTGCTGATATAAGAATTCAGTGGTCAAATGGTTCAGATTAAAATCAGCCACTGATCCATTGTAGATCCCACTTCCTTATACCAATGAGCCTATCCAAGTTTTCCATCATTTGATTGTGTAACACTATCACTCTATACCTTCTTAAGAGTCATTGTAATTCATGTATATTAAAATCAATCTATTTTGAAAAATGTTATAAAATTCCTGAAAGTAAATGAGAAATCTTTGGGAGTAGCACTCACATTCTGCTTGATAAGGAGCCTTATTCCATTTCTTTGGTTAATGACGACTATTGAACAAACTAACTCAAGAAGTTATTGATTGAGCTAAATCCAAGAGTCTAAAAATTATTAGGGCAACACCCCTGCAATTACTACCACCTCCTTCTGAAATTCATTGATACAAGAGGAGAAAATAGAGTTTGTTCTGCTCATTTTCTTTCAAATGAAAAACCTGAAGTGAAGAGGGAAGGATGCCAGTCTGTTTCCTATTTCATGGCAAGGATGGGGAGAAACAGCCACCAGGAACTCTTATTTTATCATGAGAGAAATTAGTGATTTGAAATGAAAAAAAAAAATACTCCTTTTTTAATAGTTGATTCTTTAGAATATATTTAAGATTTTTTAAAATCCATTTAAAAAACCATTTTTCCTAAATAATAATTTATGGGAAATTAAAATACATTTCCATGTAATATTTATGTCCACCATCTCCCAAGAGGGAACTCAGCATAAAGTAGTATCAGCTCACAAGGGTTTTATAGATTCAGTAAGAGAAGGTAATGGAACAAATAACATGAAAACCATCACTTCATTATGTGTGATATGTTATAGTGACTGACAATGGCATATTTCTATTTTTTTAAATATATTTTATTGATTTTTTACAGAGAGGAAGGGAGAGAGATAGAGAGTTAGAAACATTGATGAGAGAGAAACATCGATCAGCTGCCTCCTGCACATCTCCTACTGGGGATGTGCCCGCAACCCAGGTACATGCCCTTGACCGGAAATATCTGATATGCAGGAAGGTCTTAGGCGACCTCTGTGAAAAGGTCAGTCGACCGCCAAAGGGGTCGTGACCCACAGGTTGAGAACCGCTGGTCTAGCAGCAATCAGAGAACAGATTTTTTTGGTTTCTTACCATGGTGACTCAATTCCTCCTGCTTTATTAAATCCACACAGTAGTACCAGGGAGAAAAATTCTGCTATTTGAAAAGTTGGATAAAAATCTAGAAATCCCATGTTCAGGAGAAGAAAATAAGCTAGATGTGGAGACCTCTATAGCAGGGTCCATCCTTTGTGATGATTGAATGGGATTTCTTTTAGAGCAGCGGTTCTCAACCTGTGGGTCACAACCCCTTTGGCGGTCGAACGATCCTCTCACAGGGGTCGCCTAAGACCATCCTGCATATCAGATATTTACATTATGATTCATAACAGTAGCAACATTACAGTTATGAAGTAGCAAGGAAAATAACTTTATGGTTGGGTCACAACATGAGGAACTGTATTTAAAGGGCCAGAAGGTTGAGAACCACTGTTTTAGAGCCTCTGAGCTACAACATTCCTTGCTTATTGAACATCTCCAATGCTTTGAATGAAAGCAAAGTTATTCCATACAAGCATTTGATGTCTACTACCATTGGGCTGAGGGAGGGGCCAGGTCCTGTTTTCCCAAGGTAGGCAGCAAGGCTGGTGAGTGTGCACCTAGGACTGAGAGTATGGCCAAGAAATCACTCTTTCAATAAGTGTGTGTGGGAAAACCATGGGCGCTGGAACTTGAGGCATCTCACACCAGCATGAAAGACCCCACATGAGACCTTTGGCAGTGCGAGGCAGTGTCAAGGCTGGGCAGGGAATGAGGAAGGTCCATGAGTTTGGGAAAGAAAGACTTCATCAGATTTTGGACTTTTGACCTGGGCATCCAAATATTCAGAGTGGGTCTGTCTGCCACAATCCCCGTGTGAAGATCTTCCTAATAAATGGGACATATGACTCTAACTCAGCATGTAGCAAATGCTGAGTAGTCAACCAGAATGTGCTTTTCAGGGACAAAAGAAAAAGCAAGACTTAACACTTGTGATTTTAACGCTAATCATTGGGGAGGTAATGTGAAAAAAAATTCCTGGCAAATAATTTAAAAACCTAATGCATTAGTTGCTAACTCTGAAATTATACAGGCTGAGATGGGAGCAGGCTGTTGTCCTAATTAAAGCCTCTCTTTAAACCGGAGAACCATTATAGAGCTAAAATCCACTATATTGATCTATAACTGCTACCTGAAGGTACTGCAGCTGGTGTAAGAAGAGGATTCTTGCTCATACAAAACTTCTCTGAGAAAGGTTTAATGTAGAAGAAATCTACACCACAAAACCAAAAATACTCTCTCTCTCACACACACACACACACAAATAGTAGGATTAAGATGAAAGTGAATTGGATAGAAAGCAAAAAAATCTGGGAAATCATCTTCCACTAATATGTATGGATTTAGATAACATTTTCCGTGTTTAGCTGCTTCAATGTGTTATTCGGTAACAGCAACAAAAAGAATGACAGAGATGGAAGGTTGTTGGAGGAGGTAGGTCATCAAGAGGATGAAACAGCTGGTTGACCCAGGACCAGGACCTGGGAAGTCAGTTTCTTCAGTCCCTCCACCTCCTTGGAATGTAAGTTCTGCCCACTGTCCTCCGCCTAGGATTCACTGTAAGGACATAGCCTTGAGAGAGGGAGGTGTTGGTGAGACCATCTAGATCAGCGGTTCTCAACCTGTGGGTCACAACCCCTTTGGCGGTCGAAGGACTCTTTCACAGGGGTCGCCTAAGACCATCCTGCATATCAGATATTTACATTATGATTCATAACAGTAGCAACATTACAGTTATGAAGTAGCAATGAAAATA
>NW_006291007.1:79017-81360 GCF_000327345.1 Myotis davidii
TTTGAACTTGGACATGTCACTTAAACTCACCTTAATCCTCCATCTTCTCACCTGAAAATTAAGGGAGTTAGAGTAAATCTGGTCTGAAATTATATTAATGTGCACTTGAAATATACTATGTGACATGTATCACCTATCCAAAAGATTGGAGTTCTTTAAATAAGCAAGTAAACCTATTCATTTTTTCAGCAATCATTTTCAGAGTGCCTGCAATTTTTCTGTTGTAATTAAGTGTCCCATTTGTAAAATCTTGAGTTCAGGAGGAAGCTGGATATTTGAGAGTGAGAGATGAACTGTAATGAAAAGAAGGAAGGTATAGCATGAGGTTCTAGAACAGTGGTTCTCAACCTTGGCTGCCCATTAGAATCACCTGGGAACCTTTTTAAAATCCTGATTTCTGGGCCTCATCCTCCGGAAATTCTGTTTCTTTGTTATGGGGTGGGGCCACAACATTAGTAACAAAGAAACAGAATTTCTGGAGGATGAGGCCTAGAAATCAGGATTTTTAAAAGATTCCAGGTGATTCTAATGTGCAGCCAAGGTTGAGAACCACTCTTCTAGAACATGCTAATGTAGAAAGTCAACGTTGAGGGACTGTTGTGTTCAGTGCTGTATTTCAAGGAGAGAATTGGCACTTAGCAGGCACTCAGATTTTCATCAGAAATGCCTTTGATTACCCCTATTTCCCAGTGATCTGTTCTTTCTCCCATTTCTACTGTAGTTAAATTATAAGTTGCATATTGTAGTTACATTTCATCCTGTCTTTAACTGATGTCTAGCTGTGACATTTGTGGATTTTGATTCTAACTAAGCACAAAAGGACCCCTCCAAGATGATACTTTGAATTTCACAGAGCCTGAGGGGAGATGGTATAGCATGGGAGATGGTATAGCATGCTCCTCTCCGCTTCCTATGCCTGGTTGTGGTTTCTACACTACTAATTAGTAGCCCTGAGACCACAAATAGCTTTTCTGGGCCTCTGTTTTATCATCTGTAAAATGGAAGTAATAATATTTCTCTTATATGGATGTTCTGATGATTAAATAAGGTAATTCATGTAAAGGATTTGGCAATATGTAGTACATAGAAAACAATGCATGCAATTATTTTTACTTAAACAAATACTATTATGAATGGGTTTTGTTTGTTTTTGTATTTTTTTTAAAGTAAAAGTACTTGGCAGCAGATAATAGACTAAATATCTTTGAGAGGGCTTGAAGGTGAGCTACAGACTGAAAAGGGGAAAAATTAAGTGTAATTTTACTGGCTTTAGCTCTTAAAGCAAATAGAGAATATATGGTCTTTAGGCTTTTTGAAAACAAGGATTATGGATTTTCAATGATAAAACTCCAACATCTTGCTACAGGGCTTGACACATAACATGCACGCCCTTAATATTTGCATAATTCATTCATAAATAAATAGGTCCTGGGATAAAAATGCAGGCACCCTGCTTCTGCTTCCAGGGAGATCTTTCTTGCTAGCCAAACATTGGGGTCCCAAATGCAGAAGGTAGGTCACTGTCCTTGGTATCAAACCCTCCCTAGGATGGAATCCATTCATCTTTGGCAAACCGCTTTTTTTTTCTCCCTTCAAAAAGTCCTTTTGTGCAGTGGGCTTTCAAGGCTTGGAGACAAACAGCCCCCCTGCCCCCCCACCGTGTAATGCGTCGATCACCTGGAGTCCTTGGCTGTCAAGGCAGAGAGATCCCTGGGCCACACCTCCTGTTGAAATAGTAGGCAGTCAGGAACAGGTTCTTTTCTGGAATCGCTGGGGGCAGCAGGACTAAGCAGCCCCGCTATCAGCCCAGGGACCGCCAGCCTCCTGGCCATTGGAGTCCGTTCAAGGATCCCGGGAGCACTGCAGTGTGACTCCTTCGGCTCCCACACCGCACCCTCCGATGCCACAGCCTGGAAGACGCGCCAAACGGACTCAGTGCGGATGAACCGTTCCCTCTTCCCTCCTCCCGCTTCCTCTCCACTCACCCACCCTTTAGGTGCCCTTATCAGACCGAGGCTCACACTGCGAAGGCTTCTAAACATCGCAAATAAAAATGTGCAAAAAATCCCCTGTGGGTTGTGTGCGTGCGTGTGCGTTGTGTTGTGTAGTGTGGCGCGTGTGTCCATCCGCGCTGGTGCAAACATCTCCAAACGTCACAGTTCGCATTCCATTCCGGACGAGCGCGCCCAGACAGCCGAGATCTTCCCAGGGATTCCCCTACCCGGCCTCCCCCGCTCCAGTCACTCCCCAAGAGGTAGGTCCGGGCTTCCTCCCACCCCCGCGGCAGCGGTAGAGAGGCGGCCGCTGCGACTTCCCTCTCCCCCGCGCCCAGCCCTCTCCTCG
>NW_006291007.1:81724-82317 GCF_000327345.1 Myotis davidii
GCCGGTTCGGTGGGAAGACCTTCCCCGGAAGCAGCTGAGCGTCGGGGCAGGGAGTCTGCGGGACCCCGGCCGCAGCCCCCAGGGCGCTTGAGCTTCCGAAAGAAAAACGATTGAAAGCAAAGAAGGGAAGCCCGTGCCCCTACAGCCCGGGTTGCCCGTAGTCTCGGGTCCTCCTGGAGCCGGGCAGGGGCGCAGTTGGCCCCGGAGTGGGACGGAGGCTTTTTCTACTTTCCGGAGGAGGGAGGTGAGGGACTTGCAGGCAGGAGTTGCACCTGCTCTAGGAACCTGCAGAGAGAACTCGGGGGTAAGTCGTGTTCTGGCCCCGGAGCAGGAAGGGGAAGGGGGAGGAGAGGAACGAGAAGCGGGGGGAGGTAGGGGGCAAAGAACGGATTATGCAAAAAAGAAAAAAAAGTCCCCCAATATTCCACCGCAGAGGGGGAGCGCAGCAGCACTCCCAGGATGAGTCCCTCCCGGGGCTCCCGTGCTGAACTGGGGGGAGGGGTGGGGGCTCGAAGTTCTCTTTAAGGAGAAGAGAAACTCCCCAAATCTCGGAGGGTGACCGAGGCGAGCGGGGCGGAGTCTGAGTCGGAGCG
>NW_006291007.1:82848-89978 GCF_000327345.1 Myotis davidii
CCCGGCGGATCGGGGTCTGGTTTTTGCAGACGGAGCCCAGCGCTGGTGGCTTCAGGTGGCTGCCGCCGCCTCTGCTGGGGTTGCTTCCGCCGCTCGGGCCAGGAGCAGAGACCTTTGAGCGGGGACACCTCCGGGGCAGCGAGACATCGGACATGTGTCTGCACACCTGGGGCGCGCATCCACTGAGCCCGAGGGGATTTTTGCCGGAACAAGTCAAACGGCGATATTGATCTTGGGGGTGACTGTCCCTTGACCGGCTGTGCGGTGGGAGTGCGAGTGTGCACTCGCCCAGAAGTGTGTGAGTGTGTGGATGTGTGTGTGCCGTGTCGGGCTCCCCCCAGCCCCCCGTTTTCCCGTCGAGTGATGCACTTGGAATGAGAATCAGAGGATGGAAATAGTCTGGGAGGTGCTTTTTCTTCTTCAAGCCAATTTCATCGTCTGCATATCAGGTATGGGGCGCGCCGGAGTCGCGGGCGGGTTGGTGTTGTGTGGTGTTTGGAATGGATGGGGTCGTATCGTGTGCAAGGCACTCAGGTGGCCTCTCCGGGTGGGATGCGGGGAGGGTGGTGACAGAGACCTGCTCAGCTCTGCGGGTTTGCTGCCTTCCGGATTAAAAACCTTCTGAACCCAAGGATGGATGTGTGTGTGTGTGTGTGTGTGTGTGTCCGTTGGGGTAGTATCCCCCAGTATCCGTGTGGAGTTCTGGAACGTACAAGGGGTGAGGGATGAAAAAGGAGAGGCAGATGGGTGTTGATTTTCAAGGCTTTCTGGCTGAGAACTCTGGCGCCGAAATCTGAGCCTTAGCAACCCCCACCCCCAACCCCAGGCTTTCAAAGTTCCCAAACTTGGTGGTTCTGGCTGGCAAAATGGACGCGGAGCCCTGCCCTGGGTATGGGAGCACTTTCAAGAGACTGCGGGAAGATGCGGAGTGGAGAATATTCATCAGGGACCAGAGGGATGTGGAGGTCCTCCATTCCTTCCCCAAACCCATCAGGCCCAGTGGTGATGGTCTGAAACATCCTAGCCTGCCCCCTACCCTCAAAAAATAAAAGCAAACCCCATCAGAAACAATACAGCACCATAAATGCCACTTTAAATTAGGGTCCTTTGGAATGCCCAGTGGCAGGGGTGTGCTGGCTCAGACTCACTGACCTCAGGCCACTTGTGCTGGTCTTTGGTTTTAGCAGCGGATGACAAGCCAGTGCAGGGGAATGAGGTAGGGCTAGTGCCTGCCTGCACCTGTGTGTCTCTGTGTTGGAAGGGATTCTGATTTCCAAGCAATGTCTTCGTTGGTGCAGGGCGTCGGAGGTTTGGAGGGGACCTGTGAGAAAAGCCTTAGCATCAGCAGTGTTCCCCAATTTAGTGCCTCCTCCCATTGATAGTGTTCACCCCATTTCCCTTCACACCTGTCATTTAGGTGCCCAGGGTAAGGCCCATTTGCAGCGCTCCCCTCTGCCTGCATTCCCTCTGCAGAATTGGGGACTCAGCCAACTTCCCATGAAGTCACCAGAATAGGAGAGCAGGAACCCTGCCCCTGTGAGCAGGCACATTTGAGCATCATTGGGGGGCAGGGACATGCTTCCTGCATCTTCCTTCAGTCCAGCCAATCCCCACCCTCTGATTCTGGATATTAAAAAGCCTTGTCTGCCCTTACACTGGACCCAGATCCAAAGACCGTTATTCAGTTTCAATGTTCTCTTCATAGAACAGGAATGGGAAATTTTTTATTCAAAATTATTCCCTTTGGGGCTTGGCCACCCTACTAAGAAATTAGAGATATACTGTGGGCCTGGCAGATAATAAACAGTGCCCTGCAATCCTCTAGTGGGACCTCTTTTACCCCATCCTACATCTAAGGGAAAATTCCTAGGTTAGGTGACTTGTAAAGGTTTATATCAGTCACATATCCAGGAATGAACTGGGTAGCATCTCACAAGGCCACATTTTGCATCTTTCTCTTCTACATGTCTATTTCAACCTCTCTCTCTCTCTCTCTCTCTCTCTCAGTGCCCTGCAATCCTCTAGTGGGACCTCTTTTACCCCATCCTACATCTAAGGGAAAATTCCTAGGTTAGGTGACTTGTAAAGGTTTATATCAGTCACATATCCAGGAATGAACTGGGTAGCATCTCACAAGGCCACATTTTGCATCTTTCTCTTCTACATGTCTATTTCAACCTCTCTCTCTCTCTCTCTCTCTCTCTATATTCCATTGTTTATGAGACGCGCCATCTGAGTCCCTTTAAGATTTACAAAGGGTTAACATCATTGAGGCTCCACCCCCACTCCACCCCCAGCATCCTTTATTTCCAGTCCCTGCATTTGGTCAGGCCATCAGCAGACCCAGCTGAGAATGGGTCTGTTCTTAGCCTCCCATTAATGGGATACCTGTCACAGCTATACTTGGTTTGGTGTATCAGCAACTACATTATATAAATAGAAGCATGAGGAGGAGGTTATTTGCAACCCAGGAGGGGTGCCATGGAGTACAAGGCCTTTCACATGTGTTTACTAAGTAATCGTCATTGCTAAGTAATGAGGGGATAAAAGTGTAAGCGAAATTGCTAGCTATTAGCTAAACACAGAAAACTAGGTTAGCGTTGCAAATGCCCCGTTAGGATCTGCACTAATTTGCCCTTTATGAAGACATTTAGGCAGAGATGCACCATTATGGACTCTGTATTTACACATCCATACACTTAACTTCAAAGGCTATTTCTTCCAGGGTCCAGGTGGTTTTCACCCTCCATAAACAGAGCTCCTCAGTCAGTGATGTCCCTGTATGTCACAGGTCTGATTAGGAACTTAATTATGACTCACAGTTCAGGGGACTTTGTTTTTTGTGGGGTTTTTCTGTTTGTTTGTTTTGTTTTATTTTTCCCATCTGGCAGCCTTAACAGGTGCAGGCACGCAATGCACTAAGGCTGAGTAATTGTCTCAGGAGCATTTAGTAGGTCTTTCATTTCTGTTTCCATGATTTGCAGTTTTAATTTACTCAAGACTGAGCTTTACCGAAAGGAACATAACCCTTGATTATAAAACCTACTAAATCTTAAAAGAGTTAAAAAAAAAAAATAGACCAAAACACCTCTCTACCATCCTCGGATGAATTGCCCTGCACAGGAAGTGGGTACTGATTCTTACAGAGTTACCAGGGCATCACTAATTGATGCAGTACTGGGCTCGGCATCATTACTGAGGAATACCAGACTAGGCCAGGCCAGCAAAAGTCTGCACTGTAAACATTTTGCAGAAGGAAAATGTGTGGAGTAGATCTGGCCTGTAGAAGGCATACTGACTGAATTTCAGTCAGTACCACTAGCTCTCAGGAATACTCTGGTGCTTTGTAGCTTAGTGTTTCGTTAATCAAAGGTGCCTACCCTCCCTCGCCCTATCCTATCCCCCAAATTAAAAGTATATACAAGGAGCTTTCTCCCTAGGCCTGTGTAGATAGAACACTTAAAATACAGAGATCTGCTCTTGGTAGATTTGATGGCTCTGCACTAGTCATTTGGTTTCTGATGAAGCTGTGATACTACTATTTCCCAAGGTTGTTGACTCTACAGGGTCATTGGAAGGAACAAAACACTCTTTATAAAATGCCTAGTGTGGTGTCCAGAATGCAGTCACCGCTGGCCACAAATGGGACTGCGTGGGGGTCTGCTTGGCCAGGCTCAGCTAACTAGCTGCTGAGGGAGTACCAGTGTGCTTTCCATGTGAGAGATTGTGTCAGTTTTGGCTACTTCAGGACAACTCAGCTAGGCTGGAGAGGGAATACCGTGCCTGGGGAGCTCTCGGGGCTCCTCATTCGGCTCAGATCTCATTTTACTGAAAATGTAAGGCAGCCAAGATCTCTGAAGAGATGAGAGGGAGGGAGGGAAGACAGGAGAGAGAGGGAGAGGGAGAAGCCGGGGAGAGGGAGAGGGAGAGGTGATTTTCCCGATGCTAGCAAGAGCACCATTCCATCCTTACAAAAGCAGTTCACATCTGCAAGAATGAATGCTTAGCAGCCCCAGGAGAGAATTCCCTGGTCCAAAAACAGTTGTCTGATTTAATTCACACAATGCATCCCACTTCCCTATACGTAACTTTACTTAGGCAGCTTATTCATTGATAATCACAGCAATGACAATTATAATTATGTGGTGCTTTCACATATATTGCCTAATATTGCACATATTTTAATTCATCTATTCTTAGAGTAATTTTATATATAAGGCAACCAGAGCCCACAGAGGGTCAGCCTGGAGGATTCACAGCCAGGTCTAACTGAGTCAAAAGCCAGTATGTCATTTATGTTTTGGTTCAAGGTTTCTTTTAAAAGTTGTTATTCAGTATATATATATTTTTTTATGTTTTCAATTGAAAGGCTAAATTGTGTTAACACAATGTAAGTCGTAGAAAGTTTGAAAGTGGAAATTAGGGGGATTATATAGTCTAGAGCTAGAATTAAGGTGGCATTTGAGTGGTACATGACTGTCAATCAAACCGATGAGACTTATCCAAGTTTGCCCCCTCCCCCCACCAATGCCTTATGATAAGCAGCCCCTTAAGCCAAGAATGAGTCCTACATTCTTTTCCTTATCTGAAAATTCAAATGGTTTCCCTTCAGCTCCTTCACACGTAGAAAGGGGATGATAGTACATACCCCACACACATTTGTTATGTGGATGAGATGAGATAATGTATTCAGTGATTTTGGCACAGGGTCTGAGGCTAGCAATAGTGTGCTTGCAGTCATGTAAATATTTTTTTTCCCCACAAATCTGACATTGCACAGGTTTGTGAGGCCAAGATAGAACGGAGCCTTTAGTTTCCTTCCCTCCCACTTGTGTAAAAGCAAAAACGGAATCATCAGCAATCACATTTTATTAATTGAGCTTGAGCCCTCCTTGTAAGAAGGCCTTGGCTTAACAGCTTTGAAATGTCTCTTTGTTTTGTTTCTCAGACAAATGAGACTGGCAGCCTTCAGTGTGGGTGCTAGTCATGAGTGGCGCCCCCTTTATCCCTGGGAGCCTGATATGAAGGTGGGGCTTGGAAAGGTGAATAGGTCACCTGGGAACAAGGTAGTGCTTATGACCCAGGGGAGCAGCAGAATTGTCCCGTTTCTGCTTGTAAATTATGACTCAGCATAGAACCCAACTTCCAAGGGCTTCCAAAATGGCGAACTGCAGATGTCATCAATGTGGCTTGCAATAGAACATTCCATTAAATGAAAAAAGGGCCACGCCAAACAAAGAACACCCACCTGATGATGCTGTTAGCAATATGGCTTCTTTACATCGAGTTTCCCATGTGACGTCACCAAGCCCAGTCACGGACAAGTGTTATCGTCATAGGTCAGACTTTCTTGGCAGTGATATGAGATGAGTCTTCCTGAGTAATAGAAGGTCCCTGGGGATGGCTTGCTACCCTAGGTCATCAGTGCCTAACATCTCAACTTTTCACCTTAACTAAGCATTACATGTTTGGGCCTGGGATTTAAGTCAAGAAACAATGTAGGGCCCTGACCAGTTTGGCTCAGTGAATAGAGCGTCAGCCTGCGGACTCAAGGGTCCCAGGTTCGATTCCAGTCAAGGGCATGTACCTTGGTTGTGGGCACATCCCCAGTGAGGGTTGTGCAGGAGGCAGCTGGTCTATGTTTCTCTCTCATTGATGTTTCTAGCTTTCTATCCCTCTCCCTTCCTCTCTGTAAAAAAATCAATAAAATATATTAAAAAATCAAATAAATATATTAAAAAAAAACAAAACAATCTAGGCACCATAAAAGTGTATGGCAGCAAGCCATTATAGAAACAGTATGAAGTTAGAAGACTCTACTTGCTCATGAAGTCTTCCTTAATTATCTAGATGACTTTGGGTAATTCTCTTAGCCTCTTAGTATCTCAGTTTCCTCATCTGTAAAATGAAAATTAACTCAGCTTAAGATACAGTTTTAAAATCAAAGTTGAGGTATGGACACACAATAGTGTTATATTATTCATAAAATAGAATGAAGAAGGCTTAATTGTTAAGATGTAGTTATAAAAGCAAAGATGTAATGCACAAAATGTATCATGAGATAAAACAGTAAGAGTAATATCTAATGGTTTGGTAAAGGGCATAAATGCTACAGAACAGAGAAAAATGGAGAATTTTGATAGATTTTGGAGATTGGGGGTAGGAGAGATGGAGGGGACCATATTATCAAAGAGAGAGGAATAGGAATGTGTGAGATATGTAGTGAGGACTGTCCCTTTTGGAGGAAAGGCTCACTTTGGGAGATGCTGGAAAATTGGGATGAGCCCACTCAGGTACCTGTTGAACTGAGAAGATATGCAACATCCTAATATATTTAATCTCTTGGTGGTTTTTATTTTTCTTATTATGGGTCTTTGCATTGATCTTATGGACTGAACTTGGTTAAAATTTGTTTGAGATTCTAATATTTCTTTTGATCTTAAACTTCTGTGGCATGTCTCCAACTACTGTTATACTTTTCATAGGTTGTACCCATTTGGGATTATAGGCAGTTGAGATTTGAAGAGGCTTCAGCCTTCTCTGTAGAATGAAGATGATACTTCCCAAAGTTGTTGATCCTACAGGGTAATCGTAAGGAACAAAACACTATTTTTAAAAATGCCTGGCATGGTGTCTGGAATTCAGTAACCACTGACCAAATTACACATAGCATATGAGAGTAAGCATGGGCCTTGCCACTAAGATAGGCCAACATGTGAATCCTGCCTTCTACATGCACTCTCTGTGTGGGCTTGGGAAGTCCTTTAAGTTCTCTGAGCCTCTGTAAAATCTGTAAAACGAGGATGGAGAAAATGCACATAAGATGCTGCCACAGTGCCTGGCTTACAGTAGTCACTCAGTGAATGGGAGCTGCCCAGAAAATTATCATCGTTGTCATCAATAAGAGTGCTTGTTGTTGACACTTTGAACCCGTTATTGTAAATTCAAATGAGTTATTCAGTCATTTCTTCTGTGTTCAACAAATTGCCAGCTAACTATGTACCAGGCAGAAGAATCACAGAAATGAACAATACCTGGTCTTTAGTATTTACAAGACTAAACGTGTTATGCCCTTTGTCCACTTAACCATTTAACATTTATGGAGAGTGCCCCATGGCGAAGGTACTGGG
>NW_006291007.1:90020-91195 GCF_000327345.1 Myotis davidii
CTTCTGGAATTCATAATCTAGACTGATTTTTTAAAAATATTCATAGTTGCACTAGAATGTGATAAGTACAGTGGGGCCTTGACTTACGAGTGTCCCAACTAACGAGTTTTTCAAGATATGAGCCATCTCTCAGCTGATTTTTTGCATTGAGTTGTGAGCTAAAATTCAGGTTATGAGCCAGCTTCAGATACCCCACTGCTAGTTGGCACAGCGAACGTCACAGTGAACACCACAACATCAGCCCAGCATTAGGTGTCTCACTCGTTCACTTTTGATTTGATACACAAGTAATTTGAGTTACGAGCTCCGTCACGGAATGAATTAAACTCATAAGTCAAGGCCCCACTATATTGTAATGAAAGGAGAGACAAACGGTATTTGAGTAGCACAGAGAAGGGACATCTGACTCATTCTGGGGGTGGGCAGAGTAGAGGAAGGAGAGGAAGTAGTGTTAGTTAGAAGGGGTTTAGGCTGTCTCTGGAAGGATATTAAAGTCTGGGCTTGGAAGATTTTGGCTGATTGACCAGGGGGAGTGTGACTGGGGAGGGATGATCATAGGAAACAACATTCACAAAGACAGGAAGATCAGATAGGACATGATGAATTTAGGGGACTGTCAAGAGGTCAGTATGGCAACTACTAGAGTAGAGTGTGATGGATGAGGCTGAGCATTTACAGAATGTGATCCCAATAAGAGTAATACCTTACATCTAATCATAGTCAGTAAAAACCACCCGTTTGCCTCTTTGTGCAGGGAAGGCACCCTTTGAAGACCCAAGGGTAGGTCTAGTTAATCCTTTTGTCTTTATTAGGAACAGAACAGTCAGGGTTAAAGCTTTTGGCTAATCATAGTCAGTAAAAATCACCCTTTTGCCTCTTCGTGCAGGGAGGGCACTCTTTTAAGACCCAAGGGATAGGTCTAGTTTATCCTTTTTTCTTTGTTAGGAACAGAACAGTCAGGGTTAAAGCTTTTGGCTCTGGTCCAGCTATGCTCCATTTGGCCCAAATCACTAGGTATTTTCCAGTGTCATCTCTAGTTCCAGGTGGCTTTCGGGAGCTTTGGAGATAACCCAGATACATATGACAGAATTGACCTCTTCTTGCCCTAGGAAAAGGAGCCAGGACCCTATTGGTTGGTGCTGGATTTTGCAATGTGTCAATTGTCATCTCATTCC
>NW_006291007.1:91242-95646 GCF_000327345.1 Myotis davidii
TTCAGGTGAGGTTTCCAGAGCCAAGTCCTGCTGGCTTCATAGCAGTTGACAGCAGTGCCAGAGTTGGAACGAACCCATTCACTGAAGGATATGAATCGACATATTCCCGTTCTGTGGTCCCCTCTTCTACCACACACAGACTTACCTTTCATCCTCAAAGAAAGCAGTTTTGACAGCAGCACTTACTGAGTAAGCAAAGGCCATTCCTCCTCCATGAGGTGGGAAGAAAAGTAAATAACCACCTAGGACTCTTGAACTAATAAAGGTACATATCTACAGAAGGCTTCTCTCCCATCCCCAAAGGGCTTAATGTGTTGGCTCAGTAATCCCCAAAATGCTCTTGAATGCCTCCAATGATGGAGGCTATGGCCAGGCAGAAGATAAAATATAGGGAGCAAAACAGCCATGATCTTTGCCCTTGTAGAATGTATACTTAGTGATACACAGATATTGGTTTCTTTTACCATTTTAATCCCCAAAATGCTATTGAATACCTCCAATGATGGAGGCAATGGCCAGGCATAAAATATAGGGAGCAAAACAGCCATGATCTTTGCCCTTGTAGAATGTATACTTAGTGATACACAGATATTGGTTTCTTTTCCCATTGCCCAGCCCAGTACCTAGCATTCAGTAGATGCTCAATAATGAATGATTGGATTATTATGAAAATGAATAACAAGGAGTGATTTAGAATGGCTTTCCTTCCTTAGCAGGAGACTGGGAGACAAAATCTAAGAGTAGGAGGAAGTGGAGATGAAGACCTCTCTGTTAGCTGTCCTCTTGCTTCTACTGCATGGGGGTCTTGGAGCACGCAGTCAGAACTGAAACCTTCCCAGGGAGAAACATAGTCGATGATTTTCTATTTCCTTCTCAGACTGAACTCATATCTGCATTTGGCCAACCAGTGTTATTTGGGGGCACTTAACAGTTGTTTTAAAATGTAGTTCAGCAGCTTTGTGTTCTATGATGCCATACTAAAAGCCTTGAACTAGGAGAATTAAGGATGAATGGATACATCCTTGTTCTTTTCTCCATGTCATCTCTGTTCCTGCTAAAGGAGATTGCTTAGGATAAGATGTTTTCATATTGGGATCCAGCTTGGGGAAAACCAGCACAAGAGAAAGCTCACTGCTGGGTAGTTAAGTATTGAACTAGACTAGAGAGCTTTAGGGGAGAGCCTACCCCACCCTTTCATCTTGGTGCACAAGCAATACAGGCCACACTCATGGGGCCAAAGAGCCTCATGTGGCTCGCGAGCCACAGTTTGCTGACCACTGACCTAGTGAATTGGCAGTTCTTGGCTATGCGTTCTGTCTGTAATATCTGCGCATTCTGTCTAGTTGATCTTAACAGCTGTGAGGGAATGGTCAGTTGGGTGGTCTGATGTTTGATTGCTTGTTAATATAATCGCAGAGGGGAGGTTACAGAACAAAGGCTCCTATTATTAACCTGTTCGCAGGTAAATGGAGATTATACTGCTGGTTAAAAGTGAGGCATCTGTGAGTAATTACCTTTCTATTGTGTGGCCTGGGTATGTCACTGTCTGTCTAAGTCCTATAATGCACCCTCATGATACCAGCTTTAAGTTGCAGTGGCTCAAATCCCTATAGAATGAAATATAAAGTGGTGGAGTCATTATTTTTGTGTCCGTGACAAGCACTATCCTGCTTTCCACTGGGGTGAAGTTCTTTGTGGCCTTTTCATTTGGTGCTGCCAAATGAGAGTCCTATGCAATTTTGAGTGTAGGACTTGGTGCAGCGCCCCTCACCCCCCCTTCCTACTTTTAGAGCTGCTGAAATTAGAGCTTGACTGAGCCAGGTAAAGTCTTGTCATGTGCCACCCCAAGGCAAGATGGTTTGAACAAATTAAGGAATGAGAGTTTTGTTTAGGCATTTGACCTTGAGGCCAACCATGTGTTCAGGTGAAACATTCCTCATTGATCAGAGCTTCTTGCAGGCCAGAGACTGTATTTGCAAGTGTTTAGTGTCACAAACATGAATGATGAGCCATTGAATTCATTTTAATGCTAACAATGCTGTAACAACAGTATCCAAGAAAATTTGGGAAAACAAACTAATTTTTTTTTTTTTACCAAGTTTGCAGTTATAACTTTTTCAACCTATAATCTGTACTTTTTAAAGAAAACTTTACATTATGTCTTAAGTATTCCCCCATGCTGCTAGTCACTGCTAGCCCAGTGGTATGGAGGAAGTAATTTCACTGGTCTGAGTTTCTGTTTTCTCCTTTTATTTTATTTATTTATTGTCAGGGGCTAGCTTATTTTTATTTATTTATTTATTTATTATTTCAGAGAGGAAGGGAGTAGAAGAAAGATAGAAACATTAATGATGAGAGAGAATCAACTATTGGCTGCCTCCTGCACGCCCCCTCCTGGAAATTGAGCCCACAACCCAGGCATGTGCCCTGGTGGGCAATCCAACCATGACTTCCTGGTTCATAGGTCAAGAACACTCAACCACTGAGCCACATCGGCCAGGCCCATTTTTTTCCTTCTAAACAGGGATATTGAATGAAATAATATCTAGAATCCTTTCCAATTTGGACACTTTATAGTGTTAAGAGACTTTTACAAAAAATTATCTAAATTTTCTGTTGATGCTAAACTCCAGTTTTTAAGATGTGGAGGCAGCAAGATTAAATAACAGGCCGAACGTTCAAGCCTGAGTGAGCAGAAATGTGGCAAATGACTTTTGAAATAGGCAAGCATAAGCTAAGGCATGAAGAGAGAATAACCCAGACTGTTTGTGGAATGATGACCTTGTCCGTAGCTCTCTAGTAAGATTCTGGGAAAGATTCTGGGGGTCATCATTGGCTCCCCTATCAAGCATTTACTGAAAACCTTGGGGTCTGTATACTAGAGTCTTAGAATTTAATCTCAACGCTGCTGTTAGTTGTTGTGTGACCTTGGGAAGTTACTTAAAATGTCTAATCCTTCGTATTCTCTCATAAACTGGAGGTGATAATACCTCTCTTTGGAGTCAAGGGAGACTGAAATTTAGAAATGCAGCATAGCACTTGGCACACAGAATGGACTTGATAAATGGGGAGTTTTGCATTGTTATGACTGAAGCTAAAAGAACAAAAGACGTGTTGGGCAAAATTAAGAAGGAACTTGGCAGTATCATGTAAAACATGGGGGTTAAATGAGCCAATTCATGGGCAAGTGTCTAGCACAATGCCTGCACATAACACATAATCATTTGAGGCTGGTTGAATCTGATTCACTGGGGGAAGCTAGGATGTCTGGGGAACATTTTAAAGGTAATAAGAAAGAAGACAATCATGTCTTTTTCATAAAATGATCTTCAGAGTCAATTTCCTGGGCCTGCCCCACATTTTTAAATAATTAAAAAAATTTAATGCCACATATTTTCATTTTACAGCTGCGGTTTAGACTTATCAAGGCCTCTACTATAGGTGTATGGTCTCCTGTGACCCAGTAAGAGCTTGGCTTTGACAATGGTGGCATAAACAAAACCCTTCATTTAATGTTTTCCCTGATTGATACACATTAGTAAATGTTGGTTTATTTTTTCACAACAATAAAGGAATGAGGCATTATGACCCAATTCATGTATGGTAAAGCTACAATATTTACATGTTTTAAAACTGTCACTTGCTTGTTTTTACTGGAATTTGGTTACTCTATTTTTTTTTTTTCATTATTCAGTCTTGCCAGCCTCCCCAAAGCACTGATTTATACACATGGCAACCTTAACCATGTTTTTTTTCAACAAATTCTCAACATGAAAAGATAGTTTTGATTTATGTTTCATATTCGCTTGAGAGAATGATTTTTAAAATGATAATTAAATGCGAGGCTATTCCTGAGATTGCAACGTGATTCCTTTTCAAATACATCTGATCTGAGAACTTTAGCAAAAGACATAAAAGGAAAACCAACAAGAAACAGGACAGATGACAAATGCTATATGTACTGATGTTAAGTAAAGACAAGCAAACTGTGACCTAAGTGTGTTGGTCTCTAGGGAGCCAGCTGTGGAGCTTTCCTGAGTGTTTGGTATTTTTTATCGGATTTCCCTCCCCCAATCACATCGGTGGAGGCTGGATTACAACTGAGAATGCAGAGATTAATGGCCTGTTGTGACTAATCCACCTCACCCCTACTCCTGTTTCTCTGAAATTGATTGAATTTAGAGAAGCAGAAGATAGACCCACACCAGCTAGCCTGATAATAGATCCCAGTGAGTTAATGAGACCTAATAGCTCTAAGGTCATGTAACCAAGAGTCATGGAACTTTCATGGAACACAGTCGCTTTCTGCATTAGGGAATTCTTTTATTAGTTGCTTATTAGATTAGATCCCGATGTGTTGTTTCACAGTCTTTTTTTAAAGGCGAACATTTTCACATGATTACA
>NW_006291007.1:95692-96530 GCF_000327345.1 Myotis davidii
TTCATGTTACCAAGAGTCATGGAACTTTCATGGAACACAGCCGCTTTCTGCATTAGGGAATTCTTTTATCCGTTGCTTATTAGATTCAATCCCAATGTGTTGTTTCACAGTCTTTTTTAAAGGCGAACATTTTCACATGATTACATTAAAAAATTATAACACTATTAAACCCAATTTAAAGTCATTGAGAGAAAAAGAGAAAAGGAGTCACATAACCTGAATGCAACTGTTGTTAAGAGTTTGTTCCCTCTAGGTTTTTATTAGAAGCGTTTTTATTTATTTGAAGTTGCATTCCACTATTCTGTTTGGAGATTGGAGGTTTTAGTAGAAGAAACACTGGACGAGACAATTTAGAAAGGATTTTTTAAGTTTCATTTAACTATTAAAACACAGGAATATGTTTATATGTACTGAGAAGCAATTTAGGTGAGTGATTAAAAAATTTTACAGAGGCAGACCTAGGTTTAAACCCACTCTCTGCCTCTTCCACGCTGGATAGCTTTGGGTAAGTGAGCTTCTGCAGCTCAGGTTTCTAATCTGCAAAATGGGGATAAAATAGAACCACCTCAGTGATTTTTTATGTGTTCAATGACATGTGAAAGTAAGGCACTTAGTATGATATTGCCAGGCAGATAATAGTGGCTTCATAAATGTGACCCACCAATAACATTATTCATAACATGTAAGATGCAGCCAGCATCCTATTTGTAAAGGACGAGCATCTCTGAGTTGCTTGCTTTTGTAGGGAACATTGTCCTATAGAAGCTCAGAAACCTTCAGTACCTCCCTCTAACCCTGTAAAAAAAATTCACCCTATCAACACTGGTGTGGTAAAGTC
>NW_006291007.1:97390-115051 GCF_000327345.1 Myotis davidii
TCGGCATGCCAGCATTTTGAAAATCTCTAACTTAACTCTGGTGCCATGTCACATATAGAAATCTTTTGATATTTGCAACCATAGTAAAACAAAGACATATTTTTGATATTTATTTTATATATTTAAATGCCATTTAACAAAGAAAAATCAACCAAAAAAATGAGTTCGCGTGTCACCTCTGACACGCGTGTCATAGGTTCACCATCACTGGGTTAGAGCATCGGCCAGTGAACCAAAGGGTAGCAGGTTCAATTCCTGGTCAAGGGCATGTACCTCAATTGCAGGTTCCATCCACAGCCCAGTCGGGAGGCATGCAAAAGGCAACCAATCCATGTTTTTCTCTCTCTGCCCTCCCCTCTCTTCCACTCTGACTTAAAATCAATGGAAAATATATCCTCAGATGATGATTTTTTTTGAAGTGTTTTTAAGTGTTAAGGCTTTGAGAACTTCAGAATTATCTTGACTGTTGTGGCTATCTTGCCAGTTTTTACTGGCCCAAAGGGGGTTCCTTGTGCACCTCTCACTGTCAGAAACTGAAAAAGAAATCTTTGTTTGTGCTGGTTTGGATTTCTAAAGCTCCCTTCGCTGTCAGAGGAGCTTGGCACAGCTCTGGCCTTGCCCAGACAACGTTCTGGGGGAAGCCACCCTCCCCTAAGGGGTGATTTGTGCTGGTGATGGCAGCTTGGCAGGGAAGGAGCAAGCTTTCTGAGAGAACAGCTCTGCTGCCAGCGCTTTGAAAAACTAACCTCTGCGTTTGGGAATATGAAGGTCAGACCACATTCAGAAATAAGAACGTCACCTGGAAAGACAAGCAATTTTAGGAATGACAACCTGAAAAATCAACCCTTTCCCCCCGGTGATTGAGACAGGCCAGACACATAACCCGAACCGTGATCAGTTTCTGCACTTGGATCCGTTTCCTCCCGGATCAAGCTGAATAAGCATGGCGGAGCTCTGGGAGATGGTTGCCGGCCGCCCTGGACAGATGAGGAAATTGTAGTCGGAGACGCAGTAGCTTACCCCGGCCACAGTGGACATGGGGTCTGTCGCGGACACCGCAGGACTCCCAGGAGCTGGTTTCCAGCCCTCTTAGACATGGCATTTGCAGTGAGAAGCCCCTAAAGCAGATTTCAGCATGCTGCTTGATGGAGGCTCGTCTGAACTCCAGAGCAGGGCTTGGCAAGCAAATTGTTTTTATAAAGCCAAGGCCGGGAGCTAAGAACGATTTTTACATTTTTAAATGGGAGAAAGAACTCAAAAGAAGAATATTTCATGACACATGAAAATTATATGAAACCAAATTTTGGTCCACACATAAAATTTTATTGACACGCAGCCACATCCATTCATTTATGTATTTTCTGTTGGCTGTATTTACATTACAACAGCTGACGCTGAGTTGTCTTAACAGAGCCCCTGGCTGGCAAAGCCTAAAATATTTACTCGCTGGTCCTTCACAAAAAAATATATTTGCTAACCCCGGCTCCAGAGTGCATGTAATATAGTAATTAAAATCAATTTCTTTATAATATTTTGAAAAACGCACTCATTTTAAAACTACTGTTTAATGGGTTTGGGAAAAGTATACAACCATGTAACCACCACCACTATCACCATCAAGATACAGAACATTTCCATCATCCCTTTAATTTTCTTGTGCTCTGCACAGTCATTTTGAAATTGAAACCCAAGGTTCGACTGCCTGCCACCTTGAAAGCCAAACTTATGAGACAGGTGGTGGTGAAAAAACAGGAAAAAGGTTTATTCACCTGCAGGCAACCTGAAAAGATGGGTGTCTCTTGCCAAAGTCTATCTCCCTATCTCGGTGTAGGCAGAGGTTTTTATAAGGAGGGAGATAGAAAGCAGAACAAACGAATCAATGGGAGGGGGTTGAAAAGTTCTCTATGTCCAGGCCAACACGATCCCATTTCGCTAATGATCTCGAAACTGTTCAAGTGATAGTCTGGTGTGCATCATCCTGGTTCTATGGTTGAAGGTCAACAAATCTCCTAGACCTGGGATGACTGAAGGTTGGAGTTTGTATCCTCTAAAGTTAGTTCCTAGAATTCTTATATAAACATGCTGTTTATCTATAAGCTACCTATTAATCAGAATCAGCACTTACAGGAACAATGTCAAAAGAATGGTGGGGTTTGTTACAATTCCCCACCGTTACGATTAGTTCTCCCATCCTTGAATTCAGGCAACCAAAGATAGGATCTCAGTCAGTAGTAGCAGCTTTTAAATGTTTGATTCTTGAGCATTTTGGACCACTAGAGACTATCTTAAAGAAGAGTGGCTGTGGGAATGTGGGAAAATGATTTTATTCTTTCATTTGATAATTTCTTAATTTACTCTAAACAGCCACTTAACTGTTTGTAATATTAGTAGCTGACAGGTAGTATGCCAAGAGTTCTCTATTTATTATCTTATTTAATCATTTAACCTTATAAGGGAATTCTTATCCATCTCCTATTTTATTAAGAGGAGACCGAGACACCCAGATTAACTTGTGAAGGGTATACAGCTGATAAGATGTAACCTAAGATTTGAACTCTGATAGTATATCTAAACCCAGAGCATGAACATGCCACGCGCTTACTCAGTTTTCTCTACAAGCCTGCTTGGGGATGAAGTAGCAACATTTTATAGAAGAAGGAATCTCAGAGAGGTTAAGCGACTGGTCCATGCTACTAATTGCCAGCCAGGATTTGACCTCCTCACTGCAAGCAGAAGGCACAACACAAAGAGCAATTGAAAAACATTAGTTTGAAAAATCACCCTGCCCTACAGAGAGCTGTGGGTGAACAAGCCATAGCTAATGCAGAGGGAGAGAGATGGCAGTGGGTGGAAGCAGTCTTGAGCCAGATATCCTTTTGCTTTCTAAACTAATGGATATTCTAAGACTATTTATTTAATATAAGCAACTAATGGCAGTAAAGTGCTTTGAAAAACCCTGAGGGGTACGTCCATGCTGACCAGTATCAATAATCAAAGTCTCTCTTCTTATCCCTTCACAAATGTTATATCTACCCTGATTTGTTTAGATTGAGCAGAAAGCAAAAATCAAAGTCTGAGAGGAGAGCCACTTAGGGTGTCTCTTTCTCTCCTCCTCCTCCTCTCCACACCTGCTATTACAAAGGAAGGTGCCGCTTACCAACCCCTAGTTTGAATGATTACGAGTAAACTGCATTTCTTCAGGGCCTTTTTACTAAGCACTTGGCACATAAAAGGTACCCCAAAATAGTATTGGTTCTAACTCTCTAGGAGCACCCTATCAGCCTCTCTGCAGGCTTTTCTTATTTACCCAGGTCAGGAGGTTATGTCCACTGAGGTCCTTAGATATATATAACAGAACCCCTTCAAGACTAGTGTCCACAGAGAAGAAATTCATTAAAGCATCAGAGGTGCTTACTGCATCTGCGGGTGGGCCAAGGAATCAGAATGGAAGACTACGCTTATAAGAACGTGCTGTGGGATTGTTCTAGAGGAGACCCCTCCTTCTGCCTCTGCTGAGGAGAGACCGCCGAATCCCATCACTGATGTGGACAGGTCACTAGACACCCCTGGTGTCCAGAAAGCTGGACAATCCTCCTCCAAACTTCCCGGAAAACAGATTCTATGTCAGGACCTACTTCCCATGTTCTTCACTCAGAACTGAAGTCTCAGGCATGTAAGGTTGGCCAATTTCAGCCACGTTCTGTGCCCTCTGAAAAGTCAAGTTCAGGGTTCTACCTGGTTGGGATTGAATGCAGAAGGCAGGAAATAATACTCCAAACATAGTGGGATGGCTGAATAATGGCCCCCTAAAATGTCCAAGTCCTAATATTAGGATTCTGGGAATATGTTAAAAGGGACTTTGCAGGAGTGACTAAATTAAGGGTCTTGAGATGGGAGATTAGGATTAGGCCCAATATAATCACAAGGATCCTTATAAGAGGAAGATCAGAACCAGAGAAAGTAGAGGTCAGAAGCTGAGGCTGAAGTGATGTGCTTTGAGGATGGAATAAGGGGCCTGTGAGCTAAGCAATGCAGAAGTTCTCTAGTAGCTAAAAAAGACAAAGTAATGATTCTCCCCTAGAATCTCAGGAAGGAACACAGGCCTGCAGACACCTTGATCGTAGCCCCCTAAGACTCACTTCAGACTTCTGAACCCCAGAATTATGAAGATAATAAACATGTGTTGTTTAAAGCTAGTACATTTGTAATAATATGTTACAGGAGCAATAAGAAACTAATACACATAGGAAAAGTGTTTCAAAGTGTGATGGGAAGCCAGAAAGCATGACCAACGCCATTAGAGCAGCATCGAAGGAAACCTAGAAAAATTGTTTCCCATGTTCAGTTCACATAGGGTTTCATCCCCCCACTCTGAGAGCATTCTAATATAATCCTGGAGCCAGATTGGATGAACCCACTGAGGACGTTGCTTTTGATTATTCAGCTTGTGCACCTACTTTATTCATTCCATGATTTATTCAACAAATGGTTTACTCATTAAATAAATATTTACTGGAGTTAAGTGCCAAGCACTGGGAAAGATCCTATGGTTACAAAGGAAAATCAGAGAATAAGACAGAGAGCTAACAGTCAGGAAGTTCAGAGACACTGGGTTTAGATTGAACCGATTTCCAGTTGTCTGTATATACCAAGTCCCACCAAAAATCCGTGTTAGGGTGGTTTGGAAGAATAGGAGTTAGGCTGTCCAGATTTTTCCAGAAGAAGAGCCCTAATAATTATATATAAAGGCATTATAACTGGGATAACTGTGTTTCAAGTGAATGTCTATTATAGTAGTAGCCAACCCTTATTGAGTGCGTAAGCAGTTTATGTGCTTTATCTATAATAATAAAAGCATAATATGCTAATTATACCCAATGTCCTTCTGAAGCCGGAGCTGTGAGGAAAGCCCGGGTCCCAGGTGCCTGCCAGCAGCTGGAGGGCAGCCCAAGTCCTGGGTGCCAGAGGGAAGCCGGTGCTGGCAGCCGGGGGAAGGAAGGCCTACTCTTGCACGAATTTCATGCATCGGGCCTCTAGTTTTCATATAATTGTCACATCAACCCCATGAGGTATGAACAATTATTATTCCCATTTTGGCTGTGTGGAAAGCCCGGGTCCCAGGGGCCTGCCAGCAGCTGGAGGGCAGCCCAAGTCCTGGGTGCCAGAGGGAAGCCGGTGCTGGCAGCCGGGGGAAGGAAGGCCTACTCTTGCACGAATTTCATGCATCGGGCCTCTAGTTTTCATATAATTGTCACATCAACCCCATGAGGTATGAACAATTATTATTCCCATTTTACATATGAGGAAACTGAGCCGTAGAAAATAAGATCAAATTCACGTTGCTAGGTAACAGAGCAGGATTTAAGCCTCAGGCCTTTTGACACCTGGATACGTGTTTTGTGGCTCTGCCTGCTTGTGTGCCAAGCTCTGGGTTAGGGGCTAGGGATTCACGTCAAGATCCCCAAGTAAGTGGATCTCAAAGTTCAGTAGATAAAATAAAATAAGCTATGAGGATGCAAACAAAGAATTACATAGCTTTCTAAGTTGACTGATTTTAAAAGGGAAAACCCTCATTTGTGTACACAATTTCTGGTGCGTTTAGTTAAAGATCTTACTCGTTTACAACTGAAGAAGAAGAAACCCCTACGTTTCTTTGACCAAATTAGGCACAAGATACATTCTAGATTATGTCAATTTTAAAATAATATTACATAAGGAATATATACATATCATTATACTCTCTCCTGTCTCCTTCCATTCACCTGTAGCTGTAAGCTCAGGTCAGCACTTTGGTCAATGGTATTGTTTACATTCATACCCCTTGAAGCCTATTTTCAGAAAGTGTAAGGGTCTTATGTGGGTGCCTCCCCTCTGCAGTGGCTCATCAGCACCCACAGGAAATGCTGAGTCTGGGCAGAAGTGTAGCGAGGACACACAGATACCACTTATCGCTCCCAGACTGAGTAGGTAGGCTGTGGAAGGCCTCTTGCCCACTGAGCCAGGAGCTCCGTCTTACCCAAATGACGCCCAAGTGTTCTGTTCCCCAGGTTCTGGGAGCTGCTGCTTTGCTGAGTTACTGCTCGGCAGTCCTGTTGACAGATGGTGTGCCTTGCTCATTAAATCAGGATCCTCTTCACTCCAAGGGCCCCAGGCATGTTGGGAAATAGACTCGGTGGTGTTTTCCAGTGCTGGATGGTCTGCAGCTCAAAAGCGTGAAGATAAATATTCTACTTCATTGTGCATCCACTAACTCAAGCCTTACTGGGTCTATTCCCTTCGCGTTGACAGGGCACATTTAGAAGAGTGAAATGGAGTGGTTTCAGGCACCCAGCTCCTCCACCCATCACTTTCTCTTATACTATACAAGCTTGACTCTTTTCTCTGAGGCTTGTCTCCACACAGTGTTTTATATCAGTTACATACCATATCCTGAACCAAAAAAGCCCTTCCTAGTCCAGTGTTCAGGGCTTACCTTTGTTTCTGAGGCAGCATTTTGCAAAGCTTATTCCTTTGAGCGCTTGTTGGAGGACAAGAGGGGGCGCTGTTATAAACCAGTGTGGCTTCAGCACAGATAGCAAGTGTGACTACAGAACAATGATGTTAATAAGTTCTGTATTTACCTTAAGAGCGATGGGAAGCCACAAGAGGACCTTAAACTGGGGGGTGGGGGGGGCGGGGCAGGGAGGGTTCACATGATCACCTTTGAGGCTTAAGAAGACCTCTTTGGCCACAGATTGGAGAATTGACTGGGAGTGAAGTAGGGTGAGGAAGACAGGTGACCTTGAAAGAAGCCATCAGGAGACTCTGGCAGTCTAAGTTGGAGATGGAGGTAAGCTGACGAAGGTGGTGTTGTTTATGGGAAGCAATGGAAAAGTCAGGAGCTGTTCAGGACATGGAGTTTAAAAGATTGCATATGGTGGGAATGAGGGAGAAGGGTGGGTCAGAATAAGACCCAAGTTTTTGGCTGAGGAACTATGTGGATGGCAGTGTCATTCATGGATCTAGGTCACAATGGAAGAGGGGAGCCATCATGCATAGCATTCACTCTGCATTGAGTCCCAGAGAATTGCAAGCCACCATGAAAGGAAGAAGGAGATGTGTAGAGTTGGGGAGCAGGAGAAAGGGAGATACTGATGAAAGAAAGAGAACACAGTCTCCTCTACCAGAGTTTACCATGGTATAAGAACAAGCAAACCTGCTATTACTATTACCTTTAACTAGTATTGGCAATACCGCTATTACTATTGATTGCTTAGAAAATGTCTAAATCTTAACTAGTCTTCCATTCTTACAAAAACCACCTTGATAGGTATCATTCATTGCCCCTATAGAGCTTGAACAGACTAAGGCTCAAGATATTAAGTAATTTAGCTGGAGCTAGCAAGTGGCTGAGCTCTGAGTTGAACCCTAGTTTGCCTGGCTCTAAAGAATAAACTCATAACTCCTAGTGAAAACTGTCACCCAAGGGGCAAATAAATGGGTGCAGGGTGAGGGTGATGAACATTAAGAATAAAGTGCTGAGATAACAAAGGAGGTTGTTATAGGGATATTTCTTGGAGCAGTTGAGGTCCGCTGGTTTTGAATGAGGCGGTCTACGCCAAATATCTGCGCGCAAGGACATTAGTTTGAAGTAGGGAGCAAATAAATGGGATTAATAACATGTAGGGTGAAGAGGGCATTGGAGGTAGCTTTCTGAAACAACATTCTGCTTATAACCTTTGATGATGTTACTTTGCCAGTGAGATAAATGCTTAGCTTGGCCCACGTGACTCTCATGACCTTTATAAATTCCCTTCCTGCCTCCCCTCTGTGTGTGCCCTACACACCAGCCATAAAGGACCTTGTCTCCCTCACTGCTTCCTTTCCTTCTATGTTTTCTTCCTTCCTTTCTCCCTGTATTCCTTCCTTTTTTCACTTATTTACTCAATGTTCATAAACTGAGCACCCTGTGAACTATACTAAGTCTTGAAGGCCTTGGGGACATGAAGATAAAAATCCTTAAGGAGCTATGGGTGGCTATAACACATTGAGTTCATAAATAATTGTGTTATACTTTGAAATACACACGTTGGGTGTTATAAAAAAGAGACCAGAGGAGGATGTGGCTCTATCTAAAGGAGGTGGACATTGAGCTGGGGGTAGGAACAAGTGGAAATTGTCAGATGTGCGGAGGAGTAGGGCTTTTCTGTCAAGGTTGACAACATGTGCCTAAAAATGCAGTAGGTATAGAAAAACAGTGTTCCACAAGCATCCGTCTGCACTGTCTCTGTGATGTGACTGTTATTTTTCACTGTGTTACCCTCCTTTGCATTTCTCTCCCCAAATCCCAAGGCCTCTTCCCGCACTGTCTTCTCTTCTGCTTCCTTTCACCCCTTCGCTGACTCTCGATTAAACTCTTCATTGTGGCTCTCTGACAATTCTCCCCTGCTTTGCTAACCACTTTAAAAAATAGACATTTAAAAGCCTTCTGTGGGTCTCCCGCTAGGTTATGGCTGTCCTGCTGTGTGAATCGACATTCCCTGCCCAGAGGACGTGTGCCCCACCGCTGGGGCCCTGGAGGCTGGGAGGCTTGCACAGAGGTGTGCACCATGGGCTGTGCGCACTGACAGCTTGATGTTTGCTCCCAGGGTCAGTCACCTGCCGTGTGCCTGCCTTCAGCAAAGGGCAGGGCACCAGATTGCTTGCTCACCAACAGGGTGAGGCCTGGACAGGGAGTGAGGCAGCCTCATGCCATATGGATCAGGTCCAGCCTGACTCCCAGCTTTTTTTGTTGTTGTTTTTTCATCTTCGATGTCACATGATGCTTACCTGCATATTCAGCCTGACCATGGTTCTCAGGGCCACTCCAGAGCGGAGCTAGGGCTGATTCAGGCCATCTACCCTGTGTATTGGACTCTGTTCCAAGGTACACTTGCTGTTGTCTTGCTCTGATCCTGTGCCTCAGCTGAGTCATAAGATTTCACCAGCATCTGGGACCAGATCCCCAGTTTGTTGCTTGGTTCTGTTGAATAATTGGACTACATGCAACTGACTCTCCCTATACCTAGTGCCTTTCTTTCTGCAGGCATCATACAGGGACATTGGAATCTCTAGGCTTCAGGCACAACGTTCTCCCTAATTTGGTTCTACTACCCACTGACTAAGCTCGCTAGAATCCACTGGACTCAGGTTGTGGGAGCCCAGGAAAAGATGCGAATTCTGAATATACAGTGTGCCTTCATTCCCCATGGCTGCACCCCATATACAGGTCAGGAGCCCAGATATCAGCTGTTGTTGCTCATCCTAATTATTCTGAATTAGAGGCCCGGTGCACGAAATTCGTGCACTGGTAGGTTTCTAAGGCCTGGCAGGTGATCAGGGCCAATCTGTCGGGCAACCGGCGGGGTGATTGGGGTTCCTGCTCACAGGTGGTCCTGGCGCCACCTGCTCATCTGCTCCACCATCCCGCCCCAGTCCAGCTCTCATCAGGGCCCATCAGGGCTGGCAGCGCCTCCACTGCCGCCAGCTGCCAGTGCCGCGTTGCCAACGCCCACCATGTTCCACTCTGCCCCCTGGTGGTCAGCGTACATCTAACTCCCAGTTGGTTGAACTCCCATCGCGTTGCCAATGCCCACCATGTTCCACTCTGCCCCCTTGTGGTACATCTAACTCCCAGTTGGTTGAACTCCCATCCGTGGGGACAATTTGCATATTAGCCTTTTATTATATAGGACTAGTGGCCTGGTGATGGCCTGCTTGCTCCCAACTGTGCCCCACCAGGCCTGCTCACCCCCAACTGACCTCCCTGCTGGAATCATGGCCCCCAACTGCCCTCCCTGGCCAGTCTCCCAAAAGTTCTCCCAGTCTAATTAGCATATTACCCTTTTATTAGTATAGATAATATATCCATTAACATGTACCTACTCTGCCCATCTCTGTGCTAAGCACTCGGTAATTAGTGCACATAGCTTCACAGTGGCTCCATGAGAAGGGTATTCCAAGGTGCTAGGACTGCAGCTCAGGCAGCCTTGCTCCAAAACCCTTTTCTGAACCAGAGTCCACTTCGACTGGAGCATGTCCTCTTATTGTCATGCTCAGAGCTTTTCCAGCCGAACCAGCTTTTAGTAGCCTCTTGCTCTGGGTCTGCTTCTTCAATGCTTCCATAGCTCTCGTGGGCAACTTTTGTTCCAGTCTGGTCCCTTCTTCAGTAATTGGAAAGTGGCCAATTAAGTAATTGGACCATGTGTGCAGCTGAATCTCAAAATGATCCTAGAATGGACGTAAGGATTCTGAAAGGACCATTAGTGTCAAATTGTATACCAAACAGCCAGTGAATATTTATTGTGTAATATTTCTGTGCTCAGCTGTTCCCAGTATTATAAAGGGACTAGTGGCCTGGTGCAGAGATTTGTGCACATTGAAAGGAAATTAATTAGAAGGTGGCCGGTGAGACGGGACTGGGCGAGATGGGCTGGACACACCCTGGAGCCAACATCCCATGGCCCTTCCCTGGCCTGCCTCGCCTGCGGTGGCACCGCAGCTCGAAGGGTGTCTGCGTAGTGAGCAGGGTCCCTTGGCAGATGGGGTCCCTCGGCCTGCGGGGATCAGGCCAAAACAGCTCTCTGACATCCCCCGAGGGGTCCCAGAGTGGGAGAGCTCCCTCCTCTCTGGTTCCAGGGTATGTCACCCGAGAACCACCACTGCCAAGCCACAGCAGATCAGCAGCTCCTGCTTTGAGCATCTGCCCCTGGTGGCCAGTGCATTACCAGATGGTCAAACAGTGGGACGGTCACTTAGCCTTTTATATAGAGAGAGATTGCATGGAAGAAGAGGTCTCAATGGTGAAGCCCAGAGATCCTAGAACTGCATAAACTTGAATACTTGTGTCACCACATAGTATCCAAGTGATCTTGTGCAAGTTACTTATCCTCTGTATGCCTCAGTATTCTCATCTGCAAAAGGGGATAATAATAGTACCTACTTAATAGGGTTCTTATACAGATTAAGTGACCTAAGTCTTGTAGAGCCTAACTATACACAGTAAGTGTTAAATAACCATTTGCTCTGATGATGTTGATGACCAGGGTTAAGGAGAACATGGCAGTATTGTCCCTGTTTCAACAAGCATTTAGTCTAATGAGGCAGACCTTAAATCACACAAAACAAAATGAGACCATATATAATTAAATATTAGTCTGGGTAATGAACATCAGAAGTTTAATAAGGTTCTCAGTAATTCTTGGGGAAAATTGGTAAAGGCAACATGGAGTAGGGACTTAACCATGGCTTTGGGGCTGAGTAGGCTGGGGAGAGGCAGAGGGGAAAGTGTTGGCTCAGTGTTCTTGACATGGGGGCTGCTTCCTTTAATAAGAGCACTGATGGTCCTCCTTATCGTGTTTGTTAGCCCAGTTTCCAGCCAAATAAACAAAGCCCAGGATTCTAGGTCTAAGCTGAAATTTGGGGGGCTTGCATTAGTCGTGGGAGCAGAGTGTGATTTTCCCAATGAAAGATAGAAAACAGAGCATGGGGATGGAGAGGAGCAAGCTGGGAAGGGCTTCAATGGATAAATTAAGGCAAATAAATTCTAATTAAGGCATCAGATGAATTAACTCAAATTAAGGCATTTGCTCTTGCATCAGTGGAGTCCTAGGGGAATTGGCCATAAGGCAAATGGTTCCTAGTGACAGAGATGGGATTAGAAAGGGTCCAAGTCTAGAGGTTCTGATGTGGGAATCAGCCTCAGGACAAACACCACAGTAGGTAACCCATGAAGACCATTGTCAGATTCAGCCTGGGGGACACTCAGTGATCTTGGCTTATATGGGAAGAATTTTTATGAGATTGAATGGTGACTATGTCTTTCTTTCAAAATATATGTATTAAGTTTTTGTTGTGTTGGAGATTCTATACATTTTGAAACTGTGATGGAGACAGAGGTGACTTGGCCATGCATCTTTTGGTTGAGAAGCTAACAGTCTAAAAGACAAGATAAATCCTATTCACAAATAACTAATACAAGGTAGGAAGCAGCACCTGATATAAAAGGGGCAGAGATCAAGAGCCTTAGGAGGGCAGAGAAGGGAATGATTGCTGTAATGGAGCCGGGTGACTCACAGCCCCAGAGCCGGCATTGGAATCACCTAGCCCATGTCCAGATTTCTGCTCCACCACTTGACAGATGTTGTGATCCTGGGCAGGTACATGTAATCTCTTTGACTGTATCCTCAACTGTAAAGCATGGATCAAAGTGGTACCTATCTAACAGAGCTATTTCTAGGATTAACTGAGATACTGCATGCAAAATGTGTGCCACTTAATAAATGATAGTTGCTATTAATTCCAATGGACTATTTTATTAGGGTCATATCCCAGGGAAATGTAGGTCCAGTGGATATCTGATAGCAGAGATGAGGGTCAGCTGAAAATGGGAGAAAAGGGCTTAGTAGCACAGAGAGGGAATTAACTTTAGTGTAATAGAAAAGAGAGAATTATTGCCAGGCTGAGCTCCTTCCACTCTTTCAGAATTTAGCGGCTGAATGTATGTACATAACTCCCAGGGAGCTAGAAGGCACCAGCTTCTCCTTCCCCACCCACTTCCTCCCTGAATAGCACAGAGATGCCTCCTAACTGGAGTGGAACTGGCTGGTGAAAGTGTACATTGGTGTTCCTTTATCAGACAGCAAGTCTGTAGTGTAGATTAAAATCTAAATAGAGGCCCTGGCCTAATAACTCAGTTGATTGAAGTGTGGCCTGTACACTGAGGTTGCAGGTTCAATCCCCGGTCAGGGTACATACAAGAATCAACCAATGAATGCATAAATAAGTGGAACAACAAATCGATGGTTCCTTTTCTCTCTCTCTCCAAAAATCAATCAATCAATAAAAAAATTAAATAAAGAAACAATGCGAATGCCCCTGAGGCCACAATGATTCCTCTCAGTGTGTACTGTGGAGAAATATGCACACATGTGCAATAGGAAACATGTACAAGATTCTCCGATTAAATAAAGAAACAATGTGAATGCCCCTGAGGCCACAATTATTCCTCTCAGTGTGTACTATGGAGAAATATGCATACATGTGCACATATGTGCAATAGGAAACATGTACAAGATTCTCCGTGTGGCATGGTTTGATCATAAAGACATTGGGCATCACCCAAATCTCCATCCACCAAAATGGGATAAACTGTGATGAACTGAGAAACCGTGGATCTACATCATACCATACTATGCAACCATGACCAAGTTTGGGGAAGCGCTCTTTGTCCTATATAGCGGGGTCTCCAGAACATAAGTTAAGAAATAAACTTCCTGGACAATATGTGTAGAGTTCTAGTTATATAAAAATACATATAGATGTTTGTGATTCCATATGAAGAAGTCTAGAAGGATGCACACTAAATTAGTAACTGATTACCTACTAGGGGGAGTGAAATTATGATCAGGAAGGTGAGAAGATAAGAGGAACTTGAGCCCTACAAATACTATCAGAATTACTGTGAAGATGTGTTCATATTTTATTGTATAATTGCAAAAAACAAGTGCGTAAGTAAAATAAAGAAGCCTGAAGTGTTCACTCCCATTAGCCATATGTTCACCTCATTCCTAGGCACATTTCAAAATGGCCACCATTAAGTTCTTTAGCAAATGCAGTAGAGAAAAGTTGTGGCTTAGTTTATTTTAATGTACTAACCCTTTCTGAGCTGAGCTAGTTTTAAAAAAAGTATGTTGCCATTTTTAAAAATTTTGCAAACAGTTGCACAATTAAATTTGGTTCCTAAATTTCATGGAGAATGATTTAATGTTCTCCCACACATTGCTGGCATGCAATATGTTCTAAATAAAAATGAGCTATGTGGAAATATAAATAACATTTATGTGAGATGGACAGCCCTCTTTAGCTTGTTTTGTGGGTGTATTTTTTTACAAATTGACATGAAAATGCCCATTTTAAATGTACATTTAGACAGGAAAATTGCCATGATCATAATAGTATAAGAAAAAAGAATGGTCCCAAAGACTGATGCTTTCAAGTGCACAGCGTGAACTCATGACTCTTCCAACCATGCAGATATGTTGGCCAAACATTCAGATGAAGACTTAAGCTGACAGCCATACATTTGTTCATTTTTAAATGTCTAAATTACTGATGGACTTTGCAGATTCATATAATGGCTCTTGGAAGAGGTAAATAGAGACTACATTACATCCAATTTAAACTAATAATAATAATAGCCATATTGGTATGTATTCAAAAGCACATTCATATTCCTGCATACCTGAACCTTGTAGAAACCTGGCTGGTTATTTAGAGCTGATATTGTTAACATTATTTTACAAACAACAACATTGAGTTTCAGACAGATGTCATAGGTTTATCCAGAATGGCACAGGCAATAGCATAGCCACTGTTTTTCCTCATGGTATGTATCATTAATATACATTACAGTATATGTGTATCTTTTTTGTTCTGACATGACTCTCTTACTAGAATGAAATTTTTATTAAGGACTGGGCTTTGCCTATTCTCTTCATTGTCTAGAATAGCACTTAGAATACAGGTAGGAGTACTCCACAAATGGCTATTGAGAGGAAGGAAGGAAGGAAGGAAGGAAGGAAGGAAGGAAGGAAGGAAGGAAGGAAGGAAGGAAGGAAAGACAGACCTGAGACTGAGCTAGCTTCTAGTTCAGCATTCTTTCCATAATACCAATCATTCCAAACCTGTATAGAGTTGTGATAGCAAACATGGGGAGGCAACTCCCATAGAGAAAATCCAGGAGAATCTGAATCGTAGACTCTCCTCATGGACCCTTTCCGGGACAGACAGGAAATGTATCAATGAAGAAAAAGCAGGGGTGACATTGGGAGAGTCAGTCACGAAGGACCTATCCTGGTGAGGGAAGGCACCAAGATTTTCCAAATGCAGGGTCTGGTTAGAGGTGGGGAGACATAATGTCTTTGGTAGTGCAAAGATTGGGGATTACTGATTAAAAATGACCTTGTTTTTCAAAACACAACCCCTCATGAAACAGAAACGGAGAAATTAATGTTAAATTTGGGGCTTTCCAATTTCAATTTCTGTTGAATAAAAGCCATGGCTTTTGAACCCAAGGGGATATTTAACTTGTTTAATAACGCTTAACTAAAAACCAGCCCTCATTCCACTATACTAATTCCGGGGCTTTTTTTCTTTTTTAATAAAGTGGGTAGCAGTATTCTGGAACACTCTATCAGAAGCCAATAGTCTTTCCAGTGATAAACACGGATGCTCAATAATTTGGAGAGGGGCAAGGACAAGGGTGAGATAAATGAGGCACTTGCCTCTGGTGCAAAACTAAGGTGAGCCAAAAACCTCATCAATTGAGATAAGTCATATTTTAATGAAATATTTTTAAGAAATCAAAATTAGTGTGAAGAAAACCTCGTGGTGAACAGAATATCTATATTTTTAATAAAGACAGGATCACTAATACTGATTTTTGCCTTTTTTCTTAGGTTCCCAGATGGTTCATCACAGCACGGTCAAATTTTGTTATTTAAAATTCTGATATTTTGCTTACAGTGGTTGTTTTGTGAACAGAAATGGATATGCATTCACTTGGATTTTTTAAAATAGTGTGTTAAAGTGTTAACCACCTGTTTTGCCGAACTTGGGGGTACACCTTAAATTTTGCCTCCCTCCCAGCACCGTAATCCCAGCATCTACGGGTTCTTTATGAGTATTTGACTCTGTAGCCATTTTTCTGTTTTGTGTGTTTTTTTGTAACTCTTCGCCCTCTCCAAGCTGTGTTAACGTCTGTTTGGGTAGTTCTGATGGAAGTATTATATCTGTAAATGGGGTTTTCGCTACAGAATAAAAGGCAGAGGGAGGTGTGTTTTTGTGGAAGAGGTTTTGGTGTGCTGATCCCAATACTAGGATAATAATCGCTACCTTCTGAGCGGTGCGCCAGAACTGGGGGAGGTGTGAGTCGGTCAGGGCTGCTAATGACCAGCTCTTGCCTGCAGGTTCCTGGAGGTGGTTAGATGGGAGGGCAGCACAGGTGGGCACAGAGGCAGGCCTGTGGTTTGGGAGACGGATGGGCTTTCTTTTTGTTATAAAACTCATGCTTAGTTGAGTTCCTAGTTGCAAGTCTTTGTGATAGGCCGGGTGCCTTCTTAACAGGGATTGGAAATTAATAGCCTGCATTTTATTTTTCCTTGACATGTGTGTGTAAGCAAGATAGACAGGAATGCACTCAATTTTTTTCTCCTTTTATGTGATTGCTGGGGATGTTTATTGGGAGGCTGCACTTCTCTTTCTTTTTCTATGAGGGCCTCTTTCCAGTGAAAATTCTGGAATGGGTTCATGGCTCCCCATTCCTATGCCTATGGGAGTGGTCTATGGAAGAGCCATTGGGCAGCTTGGTTACGGGTGCACACTGTGCGTTAGTTTGTGTGCTAAGCAGCAGTCATATTTTTTGAAGCCATATCCCACATCACTTACACCTTCTCCCTATTAATGCTGATGATCAGTTTTGCCAAAAATAGCAGAAGCAGGAGGAGCTCTGAATGTCTTCCTTGTGTTTTCATTTTGTTAAACCAACCAACCTAGAGGTGATTCAGAGAAGGTGAATCCTTGGAGAATGCTCCTGAGAAACTCAGTGCATTTGCCACAGGGCTGCAGAATAGTCGGTGGTCCGGCATTTTGAGGCTACCTGCTCCAAGGGAAACTCTGACAGTACTTGCGTGGATTAGGTGCCAAACCACAAATGCAAACAAGTAGAAGCCAGTCAGATTCTAGGAGGCACAGGCGGCAATGGGAGAAGGTCTCAACAGGACAAGGGAAGATATCCAGGTAGACATGCAGTCATCACCTGAGCAGTCATGTCATAGACAAGAGCCCATGATGGGGGCAGAGCTAGTGTTAGAGGATCCCAGAGGTGGGAAGGGCCTGGGGTGCAAAGACTGATCTAGTTCTCAGAATGACTGACATGGGTCAACACAAAGAAGAAATCTGGGGTACTTTGAAGCCAGGACCTGATAGATAGAAGGAGAAAGTTCGAACCAAGTTATTAAAATAAGGTCCTCTGGGTGGAACCAGGGCTGGAGAGGATACACACAGGACCAGACACAAGACTTCCAAATAAGTACACTCGGACTTGTTATCTCATTTTTTGTAGGGCCAATGCTGGTCCCAGAGGAGGAGACAAGGCTGCCCCTGTAGATGACAGGTGAAGTCATGGAGAAATGCAAGGACCGGATATGACAACTTACACTCATTAGGTGCTATGTACCAGGGATGCTTTTAAAAGTCTCCCATTTGGCCCTAATACAGCACTATGAATTCAGTATTATCCTACCCGCTGGGATAAGTAACTTGCTCCAGATCAGAGGCAGAAGTAGGACTTGAACTCAGGCAGTTTGATCTTGGAGCCACAGTCTTCACCACTGTGCTATGGAGTTTCTATAAGCAGGTGGTCACAGCACCAGAATTAGAGCTTCAGGGGTCCAAAAGGAAGAGACATCTGGGCCTATGGTTCAACTGGCATTTGGTGACATGTGTGGGAATAAAACCTTTCCCCAAGCATCTCGAAAATAAGGATGCCTTCACTTACAGTGAAGTGAACTGGTGAAGGTGATGGAGAAGCTTCATTCAGGAGACTCATTCACAAGTGTTTCAGCTTGGTCTTTCCAGAACATT
>NW_006291007.1:115104-116687 GCF_000327345.1 Myotis davidii
CAGCTTTAGGGGTCCTTGGACGCTGTTCAGGACCCCACCCCCCCTCGTGCTTTGGCTGTGGGAGCCTTCCTCTTTTCCAGGGCCTCCCCCAACGACGTGTCCTGGTTTCCATCTAAATCTCTTAGTCAGCTGTTCAGGACCCCATCCCCTCCTCGTGCTTTGGCTGTGGGAGCTGTCCTCTTTTCCAGGGCCTCCTCCAACCACGTGTCCTGGTTTCCATCTAAATCTCTTAGTCCTTTCCCCAAGCATCTCGAAAATAAGGATGCCTTCACTTACAGTGAAGTGAACTGGTGAAGGTGATGGAGAAGCTTCATTCAGGAGACTCATTCACAAGTGTTTCAGCTTAGTTACACTCATTAGGTGCTTTTAAAAGTCTCCCATTTGGCCCTAATACAGCACTATGAATTCAGTATTATCCTACCCGCTGGGATAAGTAACTTGCTCCAGATCAGAGGCAGAAGTAGGACTTGAACTCAGGCAGTTTGATCTTGGAGCCACAGTCTTCACCACTGTGCTATGGAGTTTCTATAAGCAGGTGGTCACAGCACCAGAATTAGAGCTTCAGGGGTCCAAAAGGAAGAGACATCTGGGCCTATGGTTCAACTGGCATTTGGTGACATGTGTGGGAATAAAACCCTTCCCCAAGCATCTCAAAAATAAGGATGCTTTACAGTGAAGTGAACTGGTGAAGGTAATGGAGAAGCTTAATTCAGGAGACTCATTCACAAGTGTTTCAGCTTACTATGAATTCAGTATTATCCTACCCGCTGGGATAAGTAACTTGCTCCAGATCAGAGGCAGAAGTAGGACTTGAACTCAGGCAGTTTGATCTTGGAGCCACAGTCTTCACCACTGTGCTATGGAGTTTCTATAAGCAGGTGGTCACAGCACCAGAATTAGAGCTTCAGGGGTCCAAAAGGAAGAGACATCTGGGCCTATGGTTCAACTGGCATTTGGTGACATGTGTGGGAATAAAACCTTTCCCCAAGCATCTCGAAAATAAGGATGCCTTCACTTACAGTGAAGTGAACTGGTGAAGGTGATGGAGAAGCTGCATTCAGGATTATTTTAGACTAAAACACCTTCAATTACTCACTTGAAATGTAAATATATATTTAACTTTGGTGGTTTATCTTCCTTCAGCAAGAGGAAGTGGGAGGGCCATTTTCTCCTCCTGTGTTTTGGTTAACCGATGCACATGTCCTGTGGATCTTATTCTCTGAAAGTCCTATAATGCTAACTATCTGAAGAAAGCCTTGAGCAACTAATTACTACATGGTGGTATCTTTTCCATTGTTGTCTTGGAAAGTCATTGAACTCATTAACTTGCTGTTTAACTTTTCATGGACTTGTCTTGTAGTCCCAGGTGGTTTATTAACTCCCTAGGACAGGAATTGTATCTTACAGTTTTTTTTCCCATAGTTCCCAGGGCCCTGCTTGCACATATTGGTATTAATATAATTTTTTGTTTTTTGCTCATCACACTTACCTTTTATTATTGAACCCTGCTAGGAAGAGAGGCCAGGTGGGCAGGAGGGAGGGAAGGAAGGAGAGAGAGAGAGAGAGAGAGAGAGGAACCTACC
>NW_006291007.1:117759-118777 GCF_000327345.1 Myotis davidii
ATATTCCAAACCCTTCTAGATGCTTTAAAGATTATAACTCACTCGATCTTCATATCAACTCTTTTGGTAGGGAGTATTAGTGTCCTCATGATCATGATACTAAAGAACTTCCTCAAAGTAACAGAATAAGGGATAGAGCCAGTATTTAATCCCACGGAGTCTGACTGTAGAGCAGAGATCAGCAAACATTTTCGGTAAAGGGCGAGATAGCAAATGTTTTTGACCTTGTGGGCCAAGATGGTCTCTGTCTCCCCTACTCAGCTCTGCTACTGTAGCATAAACGCAGTCACAGAGGATATGTAAATGACGGGCATGGCTGTGTTCCAATACATCCTATTTAAAAAACAGACAAACGGCCCGTTTTGGCCCATGCCTTGCCAGCCCCAACTCTAGCGCTCAACTGCCTGCTCTTCCAAAGTTAGAGTCTGCCCCCCTCCTCTTTCCCATGACTGTGAGCTTACACAGACACTGTGCTGAGCTCTCCATTTTTCCAGCTGGACTCACGCTGGTGTCTAGTCTGGTGTATTTTAAGCTTTGTACTTGCAGAGTAGTCGCGTGGGTGAGATGGAGGAGGTATGAGCACACATTGTTTTGTCTTATGAACTCCTACGTAGGCTTGTTGCAGATAAAGCCTGTGAGCATGGTAAGGAAGGGCCATGGGCCGTGTTGCCTCGTGATTCCAGAGACAACAGGAACCGGGTCTCAAATTCTTCAACAGTCAGCTAGGCGGAGGACCCCTCTTTGACATGCCCTTCACTGAAGCTGACCTTCTCTGAAGGTCATAAAACATACCTTCAATGGACCTTTTGGACCACTAGTGTAGTATGGTGATAGCAGAGATGGAAAGAATGATGAGATTTGGGACATACTTTGAACTAGAGCTGATAGATTTTTTTAGACTTGCTCATGGGTCTGGATGTGACCTGCATGAAGTTTCCTCTTCATTATTTTCTAATCCCCAGGAACAAATAGCTGCCAATCTATCCACAGGCCTCATAGAGAACAGAATTTACTCTCA
>NW_006291007.1:119344-120559 GCF_000327345.1 Myotis davidii
CGATCTTCACATCAACTCTATTGGTAGGGAGTATTAGTGTCCTCATGATCATGATACTAAAGAACTTCCTCAAAGTAACAGAATAAGTGATAGAGCCAGTATTTAATCCCACGGAGTCTGACTGTAGAGCAGAGATCAGCAAACATTTTCGGTAAAGGGCGAGATAGCAAATGTTTTTGACCTTGTGGGCCAAGATGGTCTCTGTCTCTGCTACTCAGCTCTGCTACTGTAGCATAAAACCAGTCACAGAGGATATGTAAATGATGGGCATGGCTGTGTTCCAATACATCCTATTTAAAAAACAGACAAAGGGCCCGTTTTGGCCCATGCCTTGCCAGCCCCAACTCTAGCGCTCAACTGCCTGCTCTTCCAAAGTTAGAGTCTGCCCCCCTCCTCTTTCCCATGACTGTGAATATACATGCGAGAGATCAATTATTGTGTGGATTATCCATACCAAAGAGGCGCTATTGCTGTTTTTCTTCCTTTCTCAATTACCTTGTGGTCCTGCTAGAACTATATTGAAATGTGATGAATTAGGGCAACAGACGCATTTGTTGCACATACCCGAATCTTTCTGAAGAAAACTGATTGCCAAACATTTATTTCCTTGACTTCATGATGGTGGAGCTGGGGTCCAGAATCCCTGTTCCCTTTTTGTATGATGCCAGAGGCCACTCACTCTTAAGGGTCTCCTAGCACCTGCTGGGATTCATTTTCCGAATTCAATTTGGCTCCTACCGATAGGGAGAGTTTCAGATGAAAATGCAAGAAATGAGCTGGTCGCTCAGCCTGGTTGGGCTCCTTTGTGTTTGTCTCAGTCGCAAGAACAGAAGCAAAATCTCTAGAAGGGGCTGATTAGTTCAGAAGGAGGTGTGAGGGTCAGGAGATTTGGAGAACGTTGAACATAAGGTTGATTCTAGAAGAATTCATATTAGTACTAATAATTGACCTTTGTAAAGCACCTTACAATTTACAAAGTGCCTTTTCCCACTCCTGTTAGTGACCAGCCCCTTCGCTGGGTGCCTGGGGATTTGTCTTAATGGTGTTTCAGAGTGGAAGTCTGCTGATACAATATAATGTGAGCAGGTACTGGGACCTGAGCCCATGACTTATTTATGCATTTGCTGATGGAGATGGAAATCCAAGCATGACATCCGTAGATCCAGAAGGTAACGACTTTACATCTTCTATCTCTTTAAATCTGGGTCCTCGCAT
>NW_006291007.1:121683-129212 GCF_000327345.1 Myotis davidii
TGAGCTGAGCTCTCCATTTTTCCAGCTGGCCTCACGCTGGTGTCTAGTCTGGTGTATTTTAAGCTTTGTACTTGCAGAGTAGTCGCGTGGGTGAGATGGAGGAGGTATGAGCACACATTGTTTTGTCTTATGAACTCCTACGTAGGCTTGTTGCAGATAAAGCCTGTGAGCATGGTAAGGAGGGGCCATGGGCCGTGTTGCCTCCTGATTCCAGAGACAACAGGAACAGGGTCTCAAATTCTTCAACAGTCAGCTAGGCAGAGGACCCCTCTTTGACATGCCTTTCTCTGAAGCTGACCTTCTCTGAAGGTCATAAAACATACCTTCAGTGGACCTTTTGGACCACTAGTGTAGTATGGTGATAGCAGAGAGGGAAAGAATGATGAGATTTGGGACATAACTTTGAACTAGAGCTGATAGATTTTTTTAGACTTGCTCATGGGTTTGGATGTGACCTGCATGAAGCTTCCTCTTCATTATTTTCTAATCCCCAGGAACGAATAGCTGCCAGTCTGTCCACAGGCTTCATAGAGAACAGAATTTAATCTGCATTCATCTGCATAGCCCACTCCCAATGAGGCAAGGATTGGGAAGGGATTGTGGCTTCCTGTGGTGCTTCCGGTACAGTGCATTCTAGGTGCCTACCCACATTCTGGGTGATCGTCACATTGAATAGAACTTTTGTTTTGGAGAAGTCAGGATAGAGCCCAACTCAAAAGTTTCTTTTCCCAGCTCTGATGCTCTGGTTTTCCCCCAGTAACTCATGGTTTATTTCTCTTTTTCTGTCCTTGGAAAGAAGAGACATATATACATATGTACATACATAAAATATTGACATCCTTAGAAGGACTTGCATGTTTTTCTCAGAAAATCCATTAGAACATGATTGTAAATATCTGGGAACAGTACTGATTACTTGGGTGTTTTGGTTTTTAAAGGCAAGGTACTAGTACATAATTTCTTCAGTTGCATCTACAAAGTAGGCCTACTGATGCCCCTATCAACCCCTTCCCAGTGTCGTTTTAAGACACCAATGAGCCCTAGCAAGTTTGGCTCAGTGGGTAGAGCATCAGCCTGCGGACTGAAGGGTCCCAGGTTCAATTCTGGTCAAGGGCACATGCCTGGGTTGTGGGCTCGATCCCCAGTAGGGGGTGTGCAGGAGGCAGCCGATCAATGATTCCCTCTCATCATTGATGTTTCTATCTCTCTCTCCTTCTCCCTTCATCTCTGAAATCAATAAAGAAATATATGTGTATATAAAAAGACACCAATGAAAGTATGCATTTGACAATGTCTGGTAGAATACATGGCTACTTAAATGTAAGGAAGTTATTATTTTTGTTTTTAATTCTTGTCACTTGGTGAATTTTCACTGGGCCAGATCGTTGCTAGGTCAATCCACTTTATGAGTTACGTGGCATTTTCCGTTTCCCCTGTGGTCCAGAAGCATTGCCTTGCTCCAACTTTCTTAAATGCGCTCAGCATTTGTTGCAAGGATGGAAGATTGCACTGTGCTCACCTTGCCTGAGCTGATGTCTCCTTTGAACTGTGACCAGGGAGTGGGGAGTCCGGCACTCACTGATGGAAGCAAAGGTCTCTGATGACATTGCAAATCTGCTTTGTAGAGGGAAGTTGTCTAGCTTTTTTCTGAACGTTTCTACGTAGGCTCTCTGAGGCTGCTGCCCTTCCTTGGACTTGAAGGGCCTCATGACTTCATTTTCTCCAATTGTAAGAACCCACCTCTAGAGTCTAGTGCTGGATATTTTTATATCCTATTTTCTAGACAATGAAGATGTTAGGATTTACTCAAACTGTCTGTTTGGAGGTTATACTTTGTTGCAAGTATGAATAGCTATGTAAGGGAATCTATAGATATAAAAGCCAAATGACCAGAATGCCAGAACCACCAGAATGACCAGTCACTATGACGCACACTGCAGCCGGCCAACCAGCCCAATCCTGGGGGATGGGGGGAGGGGGTGGCCAACCACCCACAGCCCCTCCCCCCAGCTGGCTGGCTGGGCCCCTGATTGCCCTCCCCCTGCCCCTCTGCCCACCAGCCCAGACCGATCGGCCCCCATCAGGGCAGGCTAGCCGGACCCCACCCATGCATGAATTCGTGCACCGGGCCTCTAGTTTTCTAGATAATTTTCAAGGTGGGGGAGGGGGGGCGGAAATAACATGTAAATCTTTTAACTGGAATCATTCTTATAAGAATGTTTTTCCCTGGCATTTATATGTGTGCTCAGGCTTAGTATGTCTTAGGTCATAGTGTGTTAGAATTCAAAAGAACCCTAGAAATTGCATTCCCTCCGTGTTTACTTTATAGCAAGAGTAAAAGTCAGAGCCAGGACTAGCACTGGGCTCCCAACCTGGGGTAGAGGATCTACACAGCAGTTGGAGAGACTGAGAAGGACCCTGGGGTCTGCCTTACTCAGCCCTCTCTTTTCAACGATGAGAAAACAGGTCCATGTGAACTCAGGTCTCCTTTCTCCTGGCTGTTTCTTCATAAATCACGAAATATATGAAACCAGATGATCTCCTTTCAGGAAACAGAAAATGCAAAAATAAGGAGACAGTTGGAGATTCAGTACCCATGGGTCTCTCTATTATACAATTAACCTCTAGAAAGTATTTTGGATTTTAAAAGCCCAATACTTTCTAAAAAATAGTGTTAGTTTTAGTAGTAGGACATGGTCCTCACCGGGTTTATACTCCACCTTTATGGCCAGTAGAGGGCGATCATGTTAATACAATCTTTTTTGAGCTGTTGGGCTTTCAATTAATGTATGGCCATGAATAAACAAAATAAAGAACCAAGTTAGCCTACATGCTTTAAAACAAACCCTTTAATCAATACCCACTAACGAGGGAAACACGTTTTGCTTTATATACTGTAGTCATTCACCATTCACTGGAGTATTACAGAGTTATAGCACACAGCCTGTAATAGTTCAATAGTTAAGCCCCTGAAATCCAGGCAACTTACTCCTCCCTCACTATCGGGATTCTGGTGGTCATCAGGTAGAAGACCCAGGCATAGGACTTGCCATGCACTTTGGTAACATTCGTAGAATTTCATATTAACTACAACAAAAAGCTACTCTTTGCCAGAGTGAAAGGACCTCATATCAAATGTGATGGGGAGCAGCTCTTCATTCATTCTTCATCCCTCCCTCTCCCTCCCTATTCAATTTTCAAGGACTCAGCGATAAACAAATCAGCAGTGGAGGATTCCACATCGCTGGCGCGCGCCAGGGGCAACATAAATCAGGGCTGCTCTTGATTAGAGCCGTGGGCAGGTTGGCAGCATTTGGAAACAGAATGAATGGCCCCGTGGCCAGTGAGGTTTTCACAATCTTGAGACATGGGCAAAATCAATGTGAGCGCCAAGGCAAATACAAATCTCCTGGTAATTCCTTCATTCACACATTGGGGAAGCGTTCTTGAACCCCTGATGTGTGCCAGCCACAGTGGTAAAAGCTGGAGAAACAAGTACGTTCAAGTAAGACATTTAGTCTCATTTAAGGAGCCAAGTTGGACCATTTTCTTGGATAATAATTGTATTAGCAATCCTAAGGGAATATCCACCTTTATTGAAATTCTATTATGTGTAGTTCTAACATCTGGCATTTATTAAACATTTACTTATGTACCAAGTCTCTACTAAACACAATATTTCATTGAATCCTCAAGACATATTTAGTCCATTGATGCTTTTGGGAATCTCCTATGCACAAGGGGGCTAAGTATTTGGCCGAAGACTATGTCATTTGTGTATATGAATGTGTAATGCTTGCCCACAATAAGAGCCAAAGGAATGCTTAAAATGCCAGTAATAATAGCTACCACTTCATGAGCCTTGCTATGTGCCGTATGTTATGCTAAGTGATTTTCATCTTACTGAATCCCCATAAACACGGCTACAGTAGCTACTGTTGTTAATGTCATTCATAGGTGAGGGAGTGGTGCAGTACCTCACTCAAGGTAAAATGGTAGCAAGTGCAAGAGTAAAGATGTGAACTTGGGTCTGACTCCAGAGGTGGAGAACTTCAAGGAAGCCAGTAGGGAGTGTGAGAATCCCCTGGGAAGAGATTTCTTGACCCCATTCTAGAGATTTGACCTTGTCACTAACAAACATCACCTGGAAAGGTGTTTTGTTTTGTTTTTAATGGCCCATTTGTCCCCACCCCAGATCAATGGAACCAGAAACCCTGGAGGTGAGGGGCTAGGCTTCAGGTGAGTCTCCTGTGCAGCCAGGGTGGTGAACTACTTTCAAGGGTCTTGGGTGTGGGGGCGGGGGGCGGGGGCGGACTCAGATACCTGTAGTTCTTTGTTGTTGTTGTTAACCCTCACCCGAGGATATTTTTCCCATTGATTTGTAGAGAGAGTGGAAGGGAAGGGGTGAGGGGAGACAGAGAGAGAGAGAAACATCAATGTGAGAAAGACACATCAATTGGTTGCCTCCTGCACATCCCCTGACCAGGGCCGGGGATCGAGCCTCCAACCGAGGTAGGTGCCCCTGACCAGAATCGAACCTGGGACCCTTCAGTCCATAGGCTGCTGCTCTATCCACCGAGCCAAACTGGCTAGGGCAGGAACCTGTATTTTTCACATTCACACCAGTGAGAAAAATTGCCCGAGATCTACTGTTAATTAATCTAAAGTACATCTACACTACTGGGAGGAAGGAAATGGCTGCCCTTCACCAGTGCAGCATATGGTGAACTGAGGGAATGAAATCCCCAGCAGGCCAAGGCTGGTGCTTAGGGAGCCCAGCCTAAGGAGGTGCATGATCTCAGGGTTGACAGTGGCAATTGTATAACCCTGGACACCTCCCATGCCTCACCTGGGTCTACCACCTTGGAGACATTCAGGGAAGTCACTAAGAGAGGGAGAGAGGGGAGATAAATTGAGATATTTTTAAAAAGGGTTGGATCTAGAGGTGGGGCAATGGGTATTTTGACAAAGCTCTCCCGGTAATTATTGTCATTTGTCTTCTTGTTTGAGAAAGATAAAAGGAAGGCAGGGCAGGTGATGTGTTCTCTGCCCTCTTTTATAAGGGGAGCCAAAGGAGGAATGAGCAAGTTCTAAGTGCCTAACATATGGGCCTAATGTCACCTTCTTTAATTCCATTAGCCTCCTGAGACAGGTGTTATTTTATTATTATCTCCATTTTATAGATAGCAAATGGAATCTCAGGGAAGTGTGCTCACTGGCCCAAAGCCACAGCGCTTTAAGTGAAATGTCACACTCTCACCTCTCGCTGTTATTCTTGGCATATGACATTCTTCTTGTGTTTTTTTTTTTGTTGTTGTTGATGATGTTTTAATTCGGGTGTTTTGTTTTTAAGCATATGCGGCCCCAGCAGAATGGACGCTACATGAGAGAAGGGGGCTTTTCTAGGTAACTAAAACAGTGACTGAGTGCTCAACACTCCTTATCAAAGGAGTGAAGGAAACATTATGAAGGTGTGTCTGCGAACCTTAGCTCACACGAGAATTGCTTTATTTTAGCAGTGGAACTGCAGACAGGCTAGCAGAGCCTCAGGTGCACTGCCAGGAGCACTTTGGGTAAACTTCTCAATAAACTGATCTGATTGAATAGCAACCACGTTGCAGACTCGCCAGCCTCCAACCCACCGTGGATGCAAAGATATAGGGTTGTACAAACACATACTGGCACAACCGCAAGGTGAGGAAGAGTTGACTTTAACCGCAGCCCTGCCTAAAGGGACTTAGGAGACTTAGGTCTGTATGTGTCCTTGGCATGACATTGGCCAAAAAGTTGATGTGACATTGGGCTGGGTTGTTAGCAGTGTTCTGCCAGGATTAGGGGGTGTTAGTCCCATCGTACTGCAAGCTGTTCAGACGGTTGCTACTCAAAATATGGTCCTTTGTCTAGTAGCTTTGTCATCACTTGGCCAGTTGTCAGAAACAGAATCTCAGGCCCCATCCCAGACCTTCAGAATCATCATCTGCATTTTAACAAGATCTTTAGATGTTTCATACACACATTGAAGTCTGACATGCACGGGGCTTAGACCATGTCCTCTACATGTTCTTTTGAGTGCTATAACTTATGAGTGATAATGATAAGCCAGAAAAAGAGTGGAACTGGGGTGGTGGGAATACCTAAAACCTGGTGACAGGTGAAGGTAGGCCCCTCCTAAGGAAGACAGTCAAAATATGGAACAACAGGCCGGGGCACCAACCAGAACAGAGGCCTGCAGTAGTACGAGAGCAGGGACCCACCTGTGTCCCACCTGTAATTAAATTAGATGTTGGGGGGCTATCCCTGGGAAGTGCCAACGTGGCCAGGTATGCAGGTTAGATACTCAAAGGGCTTGTGGCAATAGCTGTTTATAACAGATATACTTTATACCAATGTCTTAATATTTTAATAAATGGTGTGGAGAAACAGTACATGTCTCTTGAAATCATCCTTATACTGGGATGCCGTTGTTTCTGGTATATACCACTCTTACCGGGCTCACCATGCTACTGTGTTATTAGTTGATTCAATGTCTGTCTCCCCTACTAAACACATCTTCTTGAGGTCTTAATCATGACCTTGGTGAGTCGTTAATTAATGTTTACTGAAATAAATGAATGAATGCATGCATGAATGAAGGAATGAACACATAAATAAATATGACAGAAAGGGAAAACTAAGTCTGTGTCATCCCAGAATGCAAAAACCAGTGTACTGGATAGAAATAGCAACACATATTTTGGTGCAACCTTCAAAAAGAAATTTCTGAAAATTTGAGGTGTGAGAAAATGGATTGAGCTTCTCTGGGAGGAGTCAAATTCCCTGGCATCAGAATTATTAAAATAACCTAATAAATCATTTTATGTACAAATTGTGTAAACAACCCTGCATATGGATTAAGAAACTCAAATAGCCATAGTGTATGAAAAATTTGCTCAGCCTCACTGGGATTCGGGGGGCATTAAAATCACAGTAGCATACCATATCAAACCTCTCGTGTCGGCACACATTTAAATCTGATTACACCAACTGTGGGCACAGGATGTGGTGCTTTAAATTGTTACAAGCATTTTAGAAAGATCTAATTTAATTCAAGTTAGGCATACTCTGTAATTCAGCAATTCTATTTTTTGGCTTTCATTCTGGATTTTAAAAAATGCGATATCCTAGTGCATAGGCAAGATTACACAAGGACAGGCACTGTAGCACAATTTGAAATATCTAAAAAAAGGGGGGGGGCGTGAAATCCAACTATTTATTAGTAGGGGAATGGACAAATCAGTGATAATTTATACAATGACATACTACACAGCAGTTACAATGAGCGAATTGAGTCTGCAATGTGAACAAATGATGAGAAAAGCAAGTTTGAAAGGATGGATATGGCTGGATACACTTAAATTAATTTAATGATACCCCAAACAATAGTATGTGGGGATGAGGGATAGAAAACCAAAAGTATTTATGCCAATGATTTATACCCACTTCAGACATGAGATTCTTGCTTGGGGGGGGGGGGGGGGGGGGGGGGGGGG
>NW_006291007.1:129239-131045 GCF_000327345.1 Myotis davidii
GGAGTGGAACTTCAGCCCTACCTGTAATGTTTCATTCTTTATTTTGAAAGAAGGATCCTAGCTCATTTAGCATAGTGTCCATTTCACTTCCAACACAGGGGTGGAGACATTGGTGTCTATTATATTATTGCCTGAGCTTTTGGGTATTGAATTTTAAAAACGAAAAGGAACCAATGGCCATGGAAGTTGAGGGGGTGGAGGAGAAGAGCATCAGTTAGCTTCTGCTGGAAGCTTGTTCACTCTCTCTGAGCTGGTTTCCATCTCCTTCTGTGATCAGACATGCCAGGGCATACTGGAACTTTTTCTCTAAGGGTAGAAAAAGAAGACAGACCTGAGGCTCTGAGTTCCATGGTCATTATCCAGCCAAGCTTTCTCAGTCGCGTTCACAGGCTTCTCCTTGAGTCCCCGTTCCTGGTAGTAGGTGGTCTGTTTTCATCAGGGGAGACACCCATCAAGTTCCCAAAAGGAAATGTAGGTCAGAGGAAATGTGGCAGATGGAGAGCAAAGAGGTCCTTGAGCTGTGGTGGGGACACTTGGACCTGTTTCTTCACTGACCTCAGCTCCCGGGCAGCCAGGTGAACCTTACCACCATGCTTTCTTTAAAAATATATATATTTTTTTATTATTGATTTCAGAGATGGAAAGGAGAGGGAGAGAGAGAAACATCAATAATGAGAGAGAATCATTGATCGGCTGCCTCCTACACACCCCCCACTGGGGATTGAGCCCAGGCGTGTGCCCTGACCAGGAATCCAATTGTGACTTCCTGGTTGATAGGTTGACACTCAACCCCTGAGCCATGCCAGCCAGGCCTGCCATGCTTTCTTATGCTTTTCACCTGCATTATCACATGATAATGGCATCCTGGTTTTAGAGGTGAGGAGGCAAAAAGCTTCAATAAGTGGTTTCTTAAGTTCACGCAGGTAACCAAAGGAAGCATAGACCCAAATAAAAGTTTTGACTCTGAATATTATCCTCTTTCTACCACCTTTCAGTTCTGTCCATAGCATCATCTTCATTGTTTGTGTTATGTCCTGACCTGCATCCATTGTGGTTTTGAGGTGGCAGTAGGCTTATATAAAAACTAAAGCCCGTTGCATGAAGATTCGCATAATAGGCCTTCCTTCCCCTGGCTGCCAGCACCAGATTTCCTCTAGCACCTGGGACCCAGGTCTTTGGTCCGGCTGCAGCAGAGAAGCCAAGCCTCTTCAGTCTTCAGTCTTCACTCCAACCAGAGCCTTCAGTCTTCGCTCCATGCCTGATTATGCAAATTAACCACCATCTTTGTTGGGTTAATTTGCATAGTTGCTCTAATTGGTTGGTGGGTGTAGCGGAGAGACACCAATTTGCATGTTTCTCTTTTATTAGTGTAGATATTTGCCAAATGGAAATGGGGTTGGAGTTTGGGGGCTGGGGAATGGAAATAAATACTCTAACAATCCAGGCCAGGTGAGGGATTAGTTTAGTATTGAATTAGAGTGTACTTCCTGGCATAAGTGAGACAGGCAAGGATATATGGTTTTATTGTCTGATAAATTGAAGCTTGACAGGGTGACTGGAGAGGAAAAAGGAAGGTCACATCAACTCTTAGACAGGAGAGGATTGTAGCTCCAATTGTATTTCTCTCCCCCATGCTCTCCTCATTGGGAGACAGATGTTTTGTTTGCTTGTTCATTGCTTTTTTATTGAGATATAGCATATGAAATGCACAAATAGTAATTGTACATCTACATGAATTTCCATGAAACCACCACCGACATCAAAATATAGAACATTTCCTAGTAGGTTCAATAGGATCCCCCCTAC
>NW_006291007.1:131083-139182 GCF_000327345.1 Myotis davidii
CCACTGTTATGACTTTTCTCAATATTGACTTGTTTTGCCTGTCCTTAAACTTGATATAAATAGTATGGTACTGAATGTAGTCTTTGTATCTGGCTGCTTTCACTCAACAGTTCTGAGATTCAACCCTGCTGATGCACGTACCATTGTTTTCAAAGTGGTTGTGCCAATTTAGACTCCCAGCAGCAGCAGATGAGCATTCCAGTTGCTCCACAGCCATGCCAGTACTTAATATTGTCAGTTCTTTTCATTGTAGCCATTCAAGTGGTTGCTAGTGCTATTTCATTGTGATTTTAATTTGCTTAAGGGGTATGACATGGAGCAAGCTTTCAATATGCTTCTTGGCCAATTGGATGCTCACTTTTGCGAAGTGAGTCTTTTGCCCGTTTTAAAAATGGGGGTTGTTTGCTTTTTCCCTGTTAATTTTTAAAAGTACTTAATATATTCTGGATACAAATCTTTTGTCTGGGTGCATCTTCTCCTAATCCATGACTCGCCTTTTAGCCCTTTTAATGTCCTCAGAAAACAGAAGTTCTTGATTTTAATGAAGCTCAACCTTTTCTTTTCTCCAATGGTTAGGGCTATTTGTGTCCTGTTAATGAAATATCAGCCTATCCTGAAGATATCTTCATATCTCTTCTTCTAGAAGCTTTGTGAGGAGTAATTTTAAGCACATGAACTTTCTAGTTGAATCATGGTTTCAAGTCCCAGCTTCCCTATTATCAGATGCATATCCCTGATTAAGTAATTCTGAGCTTCAGTTTCCTCATGAGTAAAAGAGATAAGACCTACTTAATGAATTCATTGTGAGAATTAAACAAGATATGCATGTAAAGAATCTAGTACACAGAAGCAGCTTAGCAAATTTACTTATCGCCCTTTCGCCATTCTGTCACATAAAAGTTAGTAATACTTAGGAGTATTTGTCTCTTGCACTCAAAATATTAATAAATTAAACACATATTGAGGATGCCCTGCTAGAGGAGCCTAGTAAAGACACAAAGACTAAGGCCCACGCAGCTGAAGAGACAATAACAAGGGAAACGTGAAATAACAAAGCAAAAGCTAAATAATAATTAAAGCACTTATTAAAGATTATTCACAGCAGAGTACAGGGTAAACTTCCAGACAGAAATTTCTGTGAATATTCAGAGAGGAGCAGTTGTCTCCATCTTCAGAAGCCTTTCACTCTGTTGGTGATAATTTAGCCAGGATGTGAACAGCATTTGTAAAGGTCGAGGAATTATCTCGGATGGGGTCTATTGATGGAAGCAAGAAAACACATGGCACATGGCATGTGTGGGAGGTACTTTTCTAGTTGGCTGGAGTGGAGGATTTGACATGAGGATTGGGAAATAATACTGCGAGTTGGTTCATTCATTAAGTCAACAGTTATTTATTGAGCATCTACTCTGTGCCAAGCTCGATGATGTTTGGTTTTCTCAACTATGCGCTCACATATATCTTTTAAAAGGGAAAGACAGAATAATACATATACTAAGTAATGTATATATGTGTATAAATGTATTTACATTAAATATTCATACTTATGTTTATATAATTTTACTTTTTTATAAAGAGAATAAATAGAAAGTGGTTGAATGCAGTATTACAGAAGGCAAGGATAAAGCAAGTTAAGAGAGTACAAATATAGTAAGGCCTCGGTGGTGGCCACTTGATCTTGGATATTAGAAGACTCTTGGAAAGGTAAGGTTAGATTGTTTTGGAAACAAAGACCAGGTCAGATCGAAGGAAGTTTAAAAAGATTGATGGGAAGGCAGGAGAGGTGGGAGGGGAGGAGAGCCTGTTGCTTTGCTGTCTTTCTCTTACCTTTGGGTAGGTCAGCTCACAATCTGGGCCATGGATTTTCCAGCCCGTAGATTAGGAAGAATAAGCCCTTTTATCACAGAGGAAGTGCCTATTCCAAGTGTAACCATAGATCAAGGACAGTGTTACTGCAGACAATAACTACAGTGGCTCACTACCGAATCGCCATCTCCATCCTCTGTGAGTAGACAGGGCAAACAGACGGGGTCCAAACCCCATCTCTACCACTTACTTGAGACTCTGGACAAAACCCTTCTCTGAGCCCATTTCCTCTGAGAGTAGCTGAGTGATTTCAGTACATGAAACAATGCATATAAAGTAATAAACATAATGCCAGTAGAAGTAGGTGCTATATTAGTCATCCCCAATTTTTTTGTTTAAATTGCATGAACAAGAAGTTATGGTGTACAGAGAAAGAGACAAAAGGGACATTTGAGGAAAACACAGAGACAGAAAGAGCTGTACACAGAGAGAGAGACAAAGTCACAGAAGCGTAGAGGCACACACACAGAGAGACAGACAGAATTAAAAGGAGACAGAGATGCAGAGAGAGAAGGTTGTTTTAATCCATCCCTGCCATAGAGAGATCCATCAGCACGTTGAGGTTGGGGCAGAGTTTTAGAAGCACCAGAATGTGAAGCAGAAACACAGCGTTCACCTTTCACAGGTCACATTTATCCCACGCCCTGCCCGCCCCTCCTGTCTGCGCCTGTTACTCAGGAAGCCCCATGGAACTTCATTAGCTGCACAGGCAGCAGGCCCTTCCAGGCCACACTGCACTGTGCAGCTGCCGCCCTGTTAGCAAGACCTCTGGCCATGGAGATGGTCTTTGGGTTTGCTGACACTATTTAAGATTTTCTGGTAAATTGAATGCTGGCACTTACAAGGAAGCCCCCCACGGTGAGGTCCCCTGTCTTGACAGGAGCAAAGTGAAATGGAGTCCAAAATGTTATGGTTTCTGAATTTAGGGCTTGAAATAACACTCCGGGCTGCCTTGGTTAATAATCGCCCTTCAGGAGGTTTCTCGGATTTAACATGTATCTTTTTATGCACGAGTCAAAATGAGTAAGAATGGGGCCGGGGGGATGTTTAGCCAGCAGCATAGTGGCCAGCGTGTGAGGGTGAGCAGTTGTGCTCAGCAATGATTGTCCTTTGGGCTTTCTTGTTCCCGTCTACAGGTCTGAAAATTAAATATTAATGTTGGGGAGACTCGTTCTGACCACGAAGAAGAGAAGTTATTAGGGTCTTTACTGAAGTCTGAGTCACTGGTGCTGGGAAACTCAGCACACAGTGGGAGGTTTTGCCTTTTACATTTTTAATAACTTTTTATATTCTCATCATAAAAATACATATTGCAGCATCCTGGAAAAGATAGACAAATAAGAGTTAGAAAATTAACCCCACTGTATAATCTTACCACCTGGAATAGCCTTGCTCAACATTTGGTTGCATTTTCTCCCAGATTTTACTGTCCCTTCTCAAAGTTGGGGTCATGTTTTATATACCGCCACCCCACCCCACTCCCCACCCACATTTGTATTCTGTTTTTTTCACATAGTATTTTTTGGTGAGGATTTTTCTTTGTCTTCAAATAATCTACAAAAAGCATGATTTAATACTACCTTGTATGAATGTTCCATGATATATTTACCTAATTCTCTTCTGTACAACATTGGGTTATTTGTAAGTGTATTAATAAGGATGTAGGCAGAACACTTTTTGTTTTACATAAATCTTTGTTGTCATTGGCTCATGGTAATCTTCCCCCTAAGGGGCCCCTTTATCTTTCCTTCAGGAAACCCCAGCCCATCATAAGTCTACACAAATCTGTACCCCAGGTTTAAACCAAGTTACAATTATCTCACATAGAGGCGTGACCAACATTTGTTTTCATTTCCCTGAATGTTCTGGGGAGGTTAGTCTGCTGGTCTACCTAGAGTGCATAAACAATGTTTAAGTTTAGGGGAAGAAGGTGACCTACATTCACTTAAAGTTTTTTTTTATTTTTGACCCAGAAAATAATACTTTAAAATTTTATTTTCTTATTTTTTACATTTTATTTTATATTTAACTTTTTAATCCATCAAGAATTTACATTGTGACAAACATATCTTAACCATTTTTTGTTATAGTAGTCAAGTTTCCTAGAAAATTACCCACTTTGTTGTCATAGATTTTGATATTTTCATTATTATATCTTATTAACAAATATGCTAGGGAATATTTCAGCACCATCAATGCTATTTCATTGCTTTGTTTGCCAGTTGCTTATCAGTAACTCAGCATATTATTATAGCTTTATAAAGTGTTGATATATGAACATGTAGATCCCTAACAATATTTTTTAAAGTCTTGTGTGTTTATTCTTCCATATAAACTTTGGAAATAGTTTAAGTTCTAGATTATTGAATTAGATTATCACTAAAACTATATATCCATTTAGGAAGAATTGGCATCAGTCTTCAACTTCTGAATGATGAAAGGATCTTACTGATCTCTATGTTACTGACTTGTCTATCTTACTCATCTCTTCTGAGGTTGTTTATTTCCCAACTAATTTTCAAAAATAGGTATTTAAGTTTATCTAATAACATGTTTATTTTTAACCATACTTATTTCCCCATACCTATTTTAAAATTATGGATTTTTTAACATACCAGAAAACTACAAAGAATATGTCAGATAACTCCCTACTACTCTAAAATAACAAATATTAACATTTTGCCATATTTGCTTCAGATATTTTAAATTAATAAAATTTGTAGTAATCTGTGTACCCCTTTCTAATTCCACCCCCACTCTCTCTGCTCCTCTCAATATAGAATCACTTTCTTTAAGATAGTAGTATCTATTTTTACATAACTTCACTATGTATGCATATGTGTATAAATTTTATAGTTTTATTTTGTGATATGTATATCACATCTAATCTATTTGTGATATATAGTTATATATGGCTACTAGTGACCCATTGCACAAAGATTCGCACAATAGGCCTTCCTTCCCCTGACTGCCGGCATCGGTTTCCCTCCGGCACCCGGGACCCAGGCCTTTGGTCCGACCGCAGCAGCGAGGCTTGACTTCTCCGTTCCAGCTGCTCCCAGCCCCTCCTTTTATTTTTTTTCCCCCAGCTCCTCCAGCAGAGGCCAGGGCAGGCTGGAAGCCTGGGTTGCCCCCAGCGACCCAGGCCCCCAGTCATTCCTTGAGCGGAATCCAGGGCAGGTGGGAAGCTTGGCTTCCTCCATCGCTGGGAGCAACCCAAGCCTCCTGCTCACTCCAGCTTTGTGGCCATTGCCATCTTCAGTCTTCAGTATTTGCTCTGCGCCTGCATGTGCAAGTTGACCGGCATTTTTGTTGGGTTAGTTTGCATAGTCACTCTGATTGACTGGTGAGTGTAGTGGAGTGGCGGAGTGATGGTTAATTTACATGTTTCTCTTTTATTAGTGTATTTTGCTTTATAAGATATGCATATTATAAATATCCTATATATAATTATATACCATATATACATTTCAAAGTATCAGTGTTTAACAAATTGCTTTTTCCCTGAATATAATTTTTGCTTATAATTGATACTTATAGATCAAATTCCTTTAACTACTACACAGCATTCCTACAGATGAACATGACTATTAATCAACCTATTCCTACACTGATGAATATTTAAATTGTTTCCATTATTTACTTTCAATCCTTTGGTGCCATTTTATTTTAATCATATTGCTAAAATATAGAATATTTCATTCTTAAAAAGTCTAATATGTGAGTCTGTTCCTTATAATAGTTGAATTCAAACCATTTACATTTATAGTGATGACATATATTTGAATGTATTTTCCCATTATATATTTTTTTCTATCTCTATGGTTTTCCTTACCCCTCCCTCCCTCCTTCACTTTCTGCTCTGTGTGTGTCTCTATCTCTCTACCTTGCTCCTTTCTCCATTCTTGACTCTACGGAATTATTTTCTCCTTTTTTTTCCTTTTTGTTGTTTTTTTCTTAGTCAATTTGGAATTTTTTGTTTCATTTGACAGCTAGGATAGGCAAATAATTTTTCCTGACTTCTTTCAGTTGTTATAGTTATAATTCCCAACCCTCCTGTATTGATTGTTCAGAGTTTTCAGGCAGTCTAGAGAGTAAATTTATGCCCATAAACTTTGGCATCCAACAGACTTGATTTAAATCCTGCATTTGCCTCTTAATAGCTTGTGACTATGTACAAGTTATATAATGTTTTCTGAATCAATCTGCACGACATTTTCTCTTTTATGGATTTGTTTCAATTGAGTGACATGGTATGTGTGGGGTGCCTAGAAGGGTGTCTAGCATGCAAAAATCACTGAATAAAGGACAGCTTTTATTTATTCGTCATCATTTTAATGAGCCTTGTCTTCTTTCAGATTAGAATGGAAATTCCCATTGATTTATTTCTCCTCTTTGACCCCAATAATTCCACTTCTAAAATGTATCTGAAGGAATGAACCTCACTTGCAGTAAAGCTTGATTCACAAGAATATCTTTGTGGTTTTCCAAATAGTTGTGATAGAATATTCTGGTAGGAGAACGGTGGTGGTGGAGGGGTGATTTGGTCTTTTCTCTGAGAACCCATCGGAAACTCTGTCTTTACATGAGGAGTTTTTTAAAGATAGCCTCAGCTATTTGTTAGAGTCCTCCTGCTTCCCACCTGCCCCTTTTCTAACAGTGTCAAGTCTTGGTCACTTGACCTCTTCGCTCTATTGCTATCTCGAGTCCTGTTTTACCCCATTGGCATTTGATGACCTTCTTTCTCTCTCTTTCTCTCTCTTTTCTATTTTTTATCTTCACACAGTTCTCTAAAGAAAAACCTTGTGTTTATCTTCCAACTTTTGAGAAGAAAGAGACATAGTGATTAAGAGCACAGATTGGGGAGCCAGACTGTCTACGTGTAAGTCTCAGCTGTCCCCCTTCCTACCAGGGAGACCTTGGGCAAATTACTTACCATCCCCAAACTTTGGTTTCTTCACCAATACAATGGGGACTATAAAATTAACACTAAAGAGGGTCTTGGTGCACTTAATGAGTCAACATGCATAGAGTGCTTAGCGGTGCCTATGTGTAAAGCTATTTAAATGTTAGCTATCTTCTATATATTAAAAAGGCTAATATGCTAAGTGTCCTTCCCTCCTCTGGTAATGATGTCACGCGCAACGCTGGCCTTCCTCTCCCTAGCCCCAACTAGCCTCCTTGCAGTTTCTTCAGGAACACGGCTTGCTTTATAGCCAGGTGGAAGCATTTCACACTTAAACCAATGTCTGTGAAGCTTTTTCCCATTCCTCATCTCATTTGATCTTCACAGAAGTCCTGGAGTAGGTAGATAGGAGACTTGGTGGAGTCCTATTTTCTTTCTTTTTTTAAATATACTTTATTGATTTTTTACAGAGAGGGAGGGAGAGGGATAGAGAGTTAGAAACATCGATGAGAGAGAAACATCGATCAGCTGCCTCCTATACTCTCCCCACTGGGGATGTGCCCGCAACCAAGGCACATGTCTTTGACTGGAATCGAACCTTGAACCCTTGAGTCCACAGGCAGACGCTCTATCCACTGAGTCTAACCGGCCGGGGCAGTCCTATTTTCTTTTCATTAGCTGGAAAACAAAGATTTAGAAAGCTTAGAAACTTGACCTGACTGAAAAGAAATAAGAAATGGTGGGCCTTGAAAATGACTTCAGGTTTCTCACTGCGCAGAATATAGTCAAACACTGCTGCAATTAAATATTTTACCCTTTGTTCTCCCTGCATAATCTACAATAATAATCTGCTTCGTGTTGATATTTATTGCTGTGTTGCTGGAAAATGCCTGAAAGAGAAGTTGGGGTGCTTCCCTGGGCTGGAAAAAGTTTAGCTAAATCATAGCAGGTCTAATTAAGCAAGTTTATTCTATATCTATAAAAGGTTAAGATGACTCACGTATGCGCAAAACATATAAAGCTCTCTCTGGTGCCAGTTGCATGTGTGTGTTTCCATCTGTCATTATCAATCATGAATTTGGTTGACACTTCTATTATAGGGCAAGGGAAAATAGCAATATTAAAATATTTCTTCTAATTAATTTCCTTTCAATGTGCATGAATTCATGCACCAGGCCACTAGTTATTATTTACTATTTCTTCTCTTTTTAAAATATATTTTAATTAATTTCAGTGAGGGAGTGAGGGGAGGGGGGGAGAGAGAGAGAGAGAGAGAGAGAGAGAGAGAGAGAGAGAGAGAGAGAGAAACATCAGAGATGAGGGAGAA
>NW_006291007.1:139198-154977 GCF_000327345.1 Myotis davidii
AGGAGTCAAACTTTGACCTCCTGATTCATAGGTTGATGCTCAATCACTGAACCACACTGGCCGGGCTATTAGTTCTTCTCTTGCATGACTCTTGGCTAAGAACACCTTTGAATTGAACTCAAGCTCCAGATCCTAATGTCAGCTTGTCCTGACCTGTGATCATACCTTTGTATTGTACACTCACCAAGGCCAACATCTCTTCATCTAGCAGCCATGTGTGAGTATACTAGTGACACAAACACATGTATACGAACTATAAAAACACTCATATAAGGTCCATGCTGTATACTTCATGCAGACTCCTACAATCTTCCAATCCTATCTCTTTTACCTTAAACATTAGAGCTTAGTGTTTGCTCCAGGAGCACACAGACTATTTCTGTGTCTGGTTGTGCCTACCTTGTGAAATTCACGATTGCATGACCCTGGATGTTCCAGCGGAAGTGGGTGTGGAGAATTGTGGAGCATTAACCTAATGATTGTAGAGCATTTGCTTACTTTCTAAACAAAATATGGTCTGGGGAAATATGTCCAGGATGATGAAACATGTTATTGACTGAGCTCTATATAATCCTTCGTGTATTTTTCCACTTTTGTGCTTGGTGATTTTTTTTTCTGAAAGCCAGAGGTGCTGTGGCTCTCAGGACTGGCATCTGCCTTGGTTGGGTGATTAAAAAAGTATTTGTTTGCAAGGGATTTTCTTTCTTTTCATTTATTGGTTTTATTATTATATGCTGTGTGTGACATTTATAACTGAGATAGGATGTTCTTGGCATTCCCAGAAATTTGAGAAAAACCTATTGTTTGAGAAAAAATAATTTAAAAGTACATTTGCCTTTGTTCCTTTAGAAATTAATTTTTGAAGAGGATCTCAGACAAAGCAGGCTCTCCCGTAGATCCTCCCTTTCCATCCATAACAGTCTGTCTTTAATTTACAAGTGAGTAAACCTTGAGAGTGCATTACACTGAGTTCTAGAGGTGGGTGATGAAAGAAAAAAAGAAGCTTTCTGGAACTTAGAACTCAGGAACTTTTCAACTCTGTTCTTCCTCTCAGTTTTCTGAGGCAGAGACGGTTCATTCTGTTCCTGAACCCCTTCTGTGGGCCGATAAGTCAAAATCATCCTGAAAGTGTTCTTTGATGGAATTAGTACACATGTCATTAGAAAGCCTGGACTTGGCTGACTACTGAGCTGAGAATCCTAAGTACCTTAAAGGCAGGTGTTCTGTTCAACTGACAACTAACCTTTACCCTACAACTCATTTAAAAATCCTTCTCTAGCCCAGTGTGGCTCAGTGGTTGATTGTCTACCCAGGAACAGGGGTCACCATTGGATTCCCCATCAGGGGTTGCGGACTCAGTCTCCAATATGAGGCGTACAGGAGGCAGCTGATCAAGGATTCCCTCTCATCACTGATGTTTCTTTCTTTCTCTCTCTCTCTCCTTCTCCCTTCCTCTCTGAAATCATATATATATATATTTTAAAGTTCTTTTTGAAATAGTTGGAAGAGTAGTGTTTGATCAGCAGATGCCTTAAGGTACAGCTTGGGCTCCCTGCTGTAACTTTTCTGAAGGCTTTCATTCCTCTGGGTCCCAGTTTCTCCATTTGACAAATGAGGGGCCAGAAAATAGGATTTTGGAGCTCCCTTTCACATCTGTAATTCTATGTCATATGTTCATTTTTCTGAACAGGCTAGTATATATTGAGGGGAAAATGAAATATGATTAGATAATTTGTTTATATAATTATAACTCATTATAATTAATATCTTATACTACAGCTTATTCCAGTAGCCATGCTTACTGTATAGAAAGGAGGTGAAGAAACGGTGTCATGTTGAATATTTACAGGTGGAAAAAGGTTACTCAGAGAAGAGAGATCCTTCCCCCATGTAACCCAAGGCTTTAATACTTCAGTAGCTTATTTAATTGAAATCTGCCTCTTTTTATCTAACATTTGAATAAAAGGAAAAGTACCTGGGTCATCAGGTTGCTAGTAACTGGGTTTTTCCCCCTGTGGTCAAATGAATTGTTGTTATTGATTTATCAGCTGGGAAATGGTGATGAGACTAGCAGGAGGAAGAGAAAGGGAGTTTAGGTGGGGAGGGAGAAGGTACTATTCTTGAATTAGGTTAAATAACATACATGATGAAATAGTTATCAATATGTGAATGATCTGACATGAATCTAAATACCCTACAGGTAGGTTCTTCAAAGTGGCTATCGCTGTATGTGGCCAAGACTGTGTCTAGAGATGGCAATGTAATTTATCATTTCAACTGGGGCACCTTTGAGAGCAAAAGAGGGTCCTATTTATAATTATATTTAAACAAGGTACACTAGGAAATCCTGGGCAAATCAGAAGTTACAGTCACCCTGGCTATGTCTGCTTCAAAAAACATTTCTTCCTCTTCTTGGTCCATCCTAGGAAAATGGGAAGCTTTACATTTTCTTCAGTATCACTGTGGGATGTGGAAGATTCTACAGGACTTACCTTCCTTCTCTCCAGTAAAACACCATTGCGAAATCCACAGCTGGGCATTTCCCTGGCCTCTGTTACATTTACTAGGAGATATATTCAGGAGACGATGTTCTAATCAATGAAATGGGAGCAGATGTAATGAGTATTACTTCTAGGCTTAATGCCATGACAGTTACTCACCAGAGAGTCTGTAGGCTGTCTTCCCGTCTGCTTTGAATGGCATGGGGTTTTGAATTCATGTATTGCAGCTAGCAGAGCCACAAGACAGAAGGACCCTGGGCCCTGGAGTAGAGAGCTGTGCAACAATCAAGAAGAGCAGTTTGGGGTTTTGCATGTGTGAGAAATAAACTTGTACTATGTCATTGAGATTTTAGAGTTTTACACTTAAAGCAGATAAACTAGTGGCATCATCACTAGCATTATCTTAATATATTGTATAAATGTTAGCTTCAAATATAGTAAACACATTTCTTTCTTTCTCGTTGAACTGTGAGCCTCTCCAAAATAGAAATCCCAAATTGGTATTCAAATACGGTGAGTACATGCTGAGTATTTTTTGGACTGGATTGAATAGAATCATATTGAATTGGACTGATCTGAAATAAAATGTACATAAAATGGAAGAAACTAGTCATATGTCCATACCTAGCTACAAGGGATGTTGTTGTTATTATGAGAAGTCATGTGCCTTACTAAAAGCTAGGGATTCTCGTTAAAGAAAGAGAGGAGCCCTAGCTGGTTTGGCTAAGTGGATAGAGTATCAGCCTGCAGACCAGAAGGTCCAGGGTTCAATTCCAGTCAAGGGCACATGTAGGGTTGCAAGCTCGATCCGGGGGCCATGCAGGAGGCAGCCAATCATTGATTCTCTCTCAATATTGATGTTTCTATCTAACTTTCCCTCTCCCTTCCTCTCCGAAGTCAATAAAAATATTAAAAAAGAAAAAGAGGAAAATTGATATTGGGAGATTATTAACACTATCTTTGCCACAGGGGCAAAAGACAATTCTTGTGATCACCAAGTCCTCAAAAATAGTGATACCCTATTGGGCTCTGGAGAATTTAAATGGATTCTGAACAAAAAGGCCAAGTAGGAAATATAAATTTATGAGTCATTCTCATTGATAAGACTGAGATAGATCAAATGATCAACTCTTTCCAGTTTCAACTCTCCCAATAATTCAAGTTCCAAACTTTACTTTCATCTTTGTGATTTCACTAATGGGACTCTAGGTTGGCTTGTCTGGACAGCCCAGCTATGCTCCTCATTCACTGGCTGCAGTGCTTGTAAATTATGGGACAGCCCCTGCCATGTAGTGCATGATCAGCAAATACTGAGTCCATCATAATCTGAAAGGACAAAAAAAAAGATGCTAAATTTATAGTATATGAAAAAAATAAATATACTAAAAAAATAAATACACCCTGGCAGGGTGGCTGGGTTAGTCATTCCATACACCGAAAGGTTGTTGGGAGCGATTCTCTGGCAGATCAGGGCTCATAGCCAGGTTGTGGGTTGATCTCTGATTGGAGCTCTTACAGGAGGCAACCTCTCTCTCTCCCTCTTTCTCTCTCCTCTCTCTCTCTCTCTCTCTCTCTCTCTCTCTCTCTCTCTCGTCATTTCTCCCTGAAATTCAATTTAAAAAAACTATCCTTGTGTGAGGCTTACAATTAACTACTTGATTAATTAAGCCACATGGCCTTTGCCTCAGGCTAGCATCTTGCCTATGGCCCACCACAGCTAATTGATTCCAATGGGTCACTTTGTCTGCTTTTTCCGCAGCCCCCCTGGGCCTTGGGATTTGTTTGGCCTTTGTCCTAACAAATAGCAGAGGTTTCCTCTGTGAGTTGTGGGAGGGCTCCAGGTCTTCTGTTCTATTTCCACAGATTCCTTGGCGACTAAACTTTGACTTGCAAATATCATGAGTGTCCTCAGAGGCTCCAGCACTCTCCCTCTGTCAGTCAGGGCTAGCTTTTCCTTCCCTGAGTTGGCTCAGAATTGATGGGAGGGAGTATGCAGGTTTACACTGCTTCAGGCCGTGATTTTTTAAAAAATATATTTTTATTGATTTCAGAGAGGCAAGGAGAGGGAGATAGAAATATCAATGATGAGGGAGAATCATTTATCGGCTGCCTCCTGCACGCCACCTACTGGGGATGGAGCCCGCAAACCGGGAATGTGCCTTTGACTGGAACCCTTCAGTCTGCAGGCCGATGCTCTATTCACTGAGCCAAACCAGCTAGGGCGTGATTTTTTTAAAAATATATTTTTATTGATTTTTTACAGAGAGGAAGGGAGAGAGATAGAGAGCTAGAAACATCGATGAGAGAGAAACATCGATCAGCTGCCTCCTGCACATCTCCTACTGGGGATGTGCCCGCAACCTAGGTACATGCCCTTGACCGGAATCGAACCTGGGACCTTTCAGTCCGCAGGCCGATGCTCTATCCACTGAGCCAAACCAGCCAGGGCGTGATTTTTTTTTTTTTCAACCAGATTCAAGTAAAATTGCGCCATAGCTTCTGGTTTCTTTTTCTGGGCAATTTTCTATTTTTTTCTAGATTTTCTTTCTGCCTCTTCTTGTACCCTCTATTTTCCCAGTATCAACACCACTAGCAACAAATAATAAAAGTAATGGATGTTATTTATTGAGCACAAAATATTATATACAGTAGCACGTTTAGTCCTTAATGACAGTCCTTTAAATGGGCTAATCCCAATTCTCAGATAAAGACAGTGAGGTTTGTCTTGTTGTTTTTTATTTTAACTGAGCATTTAAAAGTTGAAATAATTTGCCCAGAGTGACACAAAATTTAGTAGTACATTTGGGATTCAACCCCTGGTTGCTATATACTTTCCATTGTTTTACACTGCCCCTCAAAAGATACTGACAATTCTACTTGTTTCCATTTTTAATCATTTGACTTAGCCTTGCTAAATTCAAGCTTACAAAAGATAGGAGATTTTTTCTCATTCATAGCTACTACTTGTTGTGATTGAAGGTTTTGTGTAAAATGAGATGAATCCCACAATTGACTAACTCATTGATTTTAGGAATTAGAAATAGTTTATCAGCTATAATGTAAAATTGACGTATTATATCAAGATCCTTTTAGTATTCTGCATACAACACACACACACACACACACATATTCTCCTTATCACTATGATCTATGAGAGTCTGAGTGAACCTGGGCATCGACTTGAATTTGGGGGGTCTGAAGTTTCATTCTTCTGTTTTAAAACATGAATAGACTACCACCAAATTGATCTATAATATTCATGTACAATATGTCTATACCTGATTCCAAGATGATAAATAATAATAAAAACATGAAATACAAAATGTATCCTTTGATGAAATGTTCATCTCATGAATTTGTGACAAAAGAGAATCATTTATTGTTAGAGTTACAATGCTTCTTGTTTAGTTGCCATTTCTCAGAAGTCAAAATGAATGTTTAATGAATTAGCATTATTCTGTCATTATTTATTTATCTTAAGGTTACCCCAATATTTTCCTTTTAAAAAATAATCACATTAAAATGGCAATGCAAATTGATCTTTTTTGAAAATTTTTTTTATTGATTTCAGAGAGGAAGGGAGAGGAGAAAGAAATATCAATGATGAAAGAGAATCATTGATCAACTGCATCCTGCATGTCCCCCGCCCCCCGTCCCCCACAAGGGATCGAGCCTGCAACCCGGGCATGTTCCCTGACAGGGAATGGAACTGTGACCTCCCGGTCCATAGATTGATGCTCAACCACTGAGCTACACTGGCCAGACTTGATCTAAATTTTTTACAAAGTAACTTACATACAGTTATGCCTTGTCCTTGCACACTGATTTTGTTATGCTGCTCTACAAAAAGATTCTAAAGGAGGTGGAACAAAAGAAATTCTAGGCTTGAAAAACTTAATTTCTGTATTCAAACAACCAGACAGCCAATAGGAAGGGCATAATTGGAAAATTGTGGCATGTTTACTAAAAGGGCTATTATGCACATGTTAAAAATAAGAATGGAGAAAACAACTCAGGAAGTAATGTTTGATAAAAGAAGCAGAAAACAAAATTATAGCTACACTCGTACAATTACATAAATTAGAGATAATCTTTTTATCCCTTTCTTTTGTATTCTGTTGTTATTATGTAAGTTGCATGGTTCTTAGTATCTAAGAGCTATCACTAAACTTATTTCAGGGGAAAAGTAGAAAGGAGTCTGAAGGTGAGCGTTCTTACAAAACTTGTAAATAACATTTCTAAATGGAGCTTATGCCTTCTCCCCTTCCCAGCTTTACTAAGCATGTATTAAACACTGTGCCTAATGCACCTATTAAATGTATCGCCTTATAGTAGGCAAGACACTACATCTTCCTTGAAATAGGGAGACAGGGCTATGGGCAAATACAGATGAAAAGTATATGAAGAAATTGTTACAACCATGAGAAGACTAAAGAGATACAACATCAAACTGATGTAAGATTCTGGATGAGATCTTGGAGCAGAAATAGGACATTAGGTTAAAAACAGAAAATCTGAATAAAGTTCACACCCATGCGCTCTATGCCATGTCTCTTTTGGACTCTCTACACATTTTCGCATGATTCTTGATAACATCTTGTAAGCTCATGGTTTTATATATATATATATAATTGATTTTTTACAGAGAGGAAGGGAGAGAGATAGAGAGTCAGAAACATCGATGAGAGAGAAACATCGATCAGCTGCCTCCTGCACATCTCCCACTGGGGATGTGCCCACAGCCCAGGTACATGCCCTTGACCGGAATCGAACCTGGGACCTTTCAGTCCGCAGGCCGACGCTCTATCCACTGAGCCAAACCGGTTTTGGCAAAGCTCATGGTTTTAAATAGCATTTATATGCCAAGAGTCATAAACACGTGTCTCATCTTGACCTTTTCTCAGAACTCATTTTAGATCCAACTGCCTACTTAACAACCCCCCGTAAAGTTCATGAGCCATTGGAAACAGACCTTCATGCTCCAAAGTTACTCTTCCCCTGTCTCCCTTGTCATCTCAGTGCCTGTCAACATAGTCACTCAGGCCAAAAAAGGTGGGAGTAATCCTTCACCCATGGTCTTTAACTTCCCTCATCCGATCCATCACTGTGCCTACTTACTCTTCCTCTAAAAAGTATGTAGGGTCCAGCCACTTCTATTTTCACCATTATTATCCCAGTTAAAGCCACCACCATCTCTCTCCTGGACCACTACCCACAGCATCAAGCCTCATCTGGAACCCCCCTCCCCATGCATCCCCTGTGGCCACTTTTATTCTTGAAAAAGCCAAACTCCTTTCTGCCACCTTAGCATTTTTGGGCTCATCTGAAATACTATCACTGTTGACCTTTATGAGGCCAGATCTTTTTTGTCATTTAAATCTCAGATCAAGTGTCATAATCTCAAAGGTCATCACTGTCACACCATCTAATGTGCCCTTCCAGTTGCTCTATAACTTCATCTGTTAAATTATGCTGCAGAAATTTTTTCTCTATCTAATATTCTCCTTATAGTTTAATCCATTTACTTTTTATGTCTCCAGTAGAATCTAAGTTCTTGGAAGAAACGGGAACTTTGTATTCTCGATGTACAGAATAATGCCTGACAATCATAGGTATTCAGTCAATGCTTGTTGAATTAATGAAAGTGGTAAATGAGGAATAGACACTAACGTTCTGGAATTCACAGACGGAGGGATTACAGTGGGGCTGGAGTGATCAGAAGTTTCTTGAAAAGAGTGGGAATGGGTAAGGCTTTGAGAATGAGTAAGAGTAGTCATGAAAAAGTAGATAAAGAGGGAATTCCAGGGGGGAAAGGGATGAGCAAATACGTGAAGAGAGTAATAGACATGGTATACTTGGTGACAGCAGGGAGAACAGAAATTTTGTAAAGATTATGGAAAATGAGATCCAAGGAGTGGTAAGTCCAAGCGGCAGAGATTCTAGAAGACAGGGCAAAAAGGAGCCATGTTAGGGACTTTTCCTCCTGTTGATTTTCAGCTCCAGCTAACTTGAGACTCTTAGCCATGCTCTCATTCAAAGCCTTTTAGGTGAAAGTAATAAAGGCGGATCTAGTACCACCTATTTTTTTTCTTTATCTTCTGACACAAATATAATTTTGATGTCAACTTGCCTGGGTCTGGCTCAATGTGTACGGTGATTCTAGCTTATATCCATCCTCAGTGCTTGGAACACTTTGTCTCTCAGTTAGCCAGGGCAATTCTTGATGACCTGTATCTTCTGTCTAGTGTTAGTGGTAAATTGGGACCATACAGAGTGGTGGACTGGGTAGAAATGAGTTTCATCCTTGTCTCAAAACTTCAGAAAAAGTTCAGAAGGGCAGAGATATAAATACTTACCAAGTATGGCATTTCTTCCCCCCAAAACCCACCCCCATCTTTTTAAATGAAACACATTAAGCGAAATAAAGGAATTTTTGATCACTTTGGTTTCCCTGGGCAGGGTGTCAGCTCCTGGTACTCTTCCAGCTCTCAAGCCAGTGTGGGCCTATCACCCAACTTGTCAACACTTTTGTCCACATTCCCACTGACTACAAACACAGGCATCACACCAACGTATTTAGATGTAGACTAAAATGTCCCAAGGGCTGTTCAAAGGACTGCAGTTTTATATCATGGATGACTCCACTACCGCATTTTTCATGCACTCATCCAACTTTGATTGGGTACCTCTTAGGTACCAAGCTTTGCATAAATAATAGGATTTCCAAAAAAGACACATTTTCTGACCTCAAGAAAGTTACAGTTTTGTGTGAAAAAATGACTTGGAAACAGGTAAGTGTGGGGCACTATCTCAATGCTAAAATGTAGGATAACATAAGGTCAGGGGTTCAGGAGGGAGAGACCTACCTGGTGGTGTCAAAGTCAAGGACTTGGAGAAGAGCGTTTTCCCTGGCAGGTCCAATGGTGCCACATAGTGCACTCAGGGGGTCATTCACGTTCCCTACGGTGAGCCGTGCTCTTCTCACTGTTCCTGCTTCCCATGCAGGGGGGCAGAATTGGCCATTAAAGGGAAAACAGTGAAATACTTGGTGGGATGGAGGATATGATACTTTGCATCCCATATCCCATGCAAGCAGGACTTTCTCAACTTGCAACACTCGTGTGCTCCTGGTCTAGTGGGCTCAGTGCTCCTTCCTGAGCTACCTCTTCAGTGGGAAATGCAGTTTCATAGGGAAGCAACTGCTCATGGCTCCTACTGTCACGTTAGACCCAAGTAACCACATGTGTTCTAACTGCCTCTCCCCCATATATTTGGCTCCATCATTCCTTCTTGTAAACCACCTGGCACAGGTATGATTGTACGGAGCCAGGCTTGGAAGCTCGTTTTGCAATGTGTATGCTTACAGTTTGGTGTGTTTGGACTGAAGGTGGACTTTTATTAAGCAATGTCCCTCCCCCTATTGGTCCCTTCACAAGGGCTCTTCTGTTCCCTCGTGCACCATTTTCTTCCCTCCCACACCAGGGCACGCTCAGTTGAGTTTTGTTCTTTCCCAGGTCAAGAGATCACTGTAATGTCCACATGCAGATCTTTCACAGTTGTGTTTTCTTCATACCTATGTTAATTAAGTTAGTTAACTCTATCTTGCAGCTCGTGATAGGGATAGAAAAATATATATAAATAGAGGAGAGTTGTAAATGTTTATCTCAAAACAATGTGAAAGAATTGGCAGGTGAAAATATAATTATTTTATCCATGGAAACAGGTGAGATTTCCAGGAGTCATCCAGAACTGTGCTTTATAAACTTGTGGGAAGAATAAAAGAGCTTCCAGCAATAGGTCAGGTCCCTAATGGTTAGTTTGAAAAGCCCAGCATGGGATTGTGGGCAATGTTTGCATGATACCCCTCCAACTTTGGTGGCTTAGCCCAAGGAAATGGGGGATGAGGAGACCTATTGAATTTTATGTAGACTCTAGTGACTAATTTCAGGAAGTCTGGAAAAGATTTCATATTGCACATACCTTCTACAGTGTTTATTGATCAGATGCCGTTTACATGTCATTGGAAACTCACGTAATTCCATTCTTTTTTTATTTTCTCTAAAGTAGCTCACGTCTAAATATTTGAGTAAGAAGCAGAATTAGATGATAAAAATCCCCTCTTGCTCTAAGACAGGAGTCAGAAAACTGTGGCTCATTGGCCAAATCCAGTCCTCTGTCTGTGTTTATGAATAAAGTTTTATTGGCATACAGCCACACTCATCCATTTATATATTGCATATGGCTACTTTTGTGCTGGATTTGCAGAGTTGAGTAGGTAGGACAGGGACAGTATAGGCTTCGAAGCCTACAACATTACCTATCTGGCCATCTACAGTAGAAGTTTGCTGACTCCTAATACCCCATACTTTTTTAAGTGACTTCCCTTCTCTGTGCTTCAGTTTCCTCATCTGCACAGGAAGAGACTGGAGCAAGAAACTCTGTATCTCTTTCAAAATCCTGGTATTCTGAGTTTCCTTTCAAAGCTCACAAGTTCTCAAATTGCTCCAATGAGAAGGAGAATTAAATGGAATGGGTTTTCTTTACTGTCAGGAGAGGGGCCCTTGCCATGTGCATCGCCTCATCTGGCAGTGGTGACAACTTTTATTGGCAGCAAAATGTCTTTGATTAGACACCTAGAGGTTCCCGAGGGTCTGGCTGCATGTGAAGTGAAGAAATCCCGATCCATAAGCAAAGAGAAGCAGAGAGCCCCGGAAGCTAAGGCTGTTTCCTGTTCACCTGTTTGCTTGGAGGAATTCCCAAGCAGCTCCCTGCTCGCTGCAAGTTAGACGTAAACAAGATGACTCCTGAGGGCCTGGCCATGAATTAAAGTGGAAGTCCAGCACTTGTTTGGTGCTCTGTCTCAAATAAGCTGCTCCCAGCACATCGCAGAACCTGAAAGGAGGCACCTTTTCTGTGTGCTGTTCTGCCCTTCAACTGATTGAAGAGTATAAAGCTAGACTGGGCCTTGGAAAACATATTACATAAAATGCCTTTATTTTCTTTAACTCAAGGCTGCAGTGAGCATATGTTGTAATGATAGACATTGGGCCCTGCTTGGGTTGACTGATTTGGGGAGATGAAGTTGGGTCCCTCACAATGCATGTTGAAGGAGGCTAAGGAAAACTCCGCAGTTCTATCATCCCAACACACTTGATTCAGATGGTCTGACTGTCCAGCCGCCTGCTAATGCCTTACATCAGAACACTTCTCAATGGTAGTTGAAGAGGCAATGATTGGAGATGAACGGAGCAAAGTGTTCTGCAACTCTCTGGATGGGACAGAGGTTTTTGGTGATACTTTTGTTACTTGCCATCTTCTTAATGATCCAGTGATTTCTTTTTCTTCCTTTTAAATGATGTCTCTTAAGTGGACGCTTCCTTATAGGGGTGTGTGTGTGCCTGTCTGTGTGGTTAGCAAACGTGCGTACGTGTGCGCGCACACACTCACACACACGGGAGAGAGAATATGAATGTATCTTAAAATCTGAAAATTTAGTCATCTAAGTTGCATTAGAATTAGCTTTCTCTTTTATGCCATCTTAAGAGCAAGCATCTTTGCTGTCTCTTTTTTCCCCCATTTATTCAAAGTATTTATTCCATTTTATTGAATTTATTGGGGTGACATTGGTTAATAAAATTACATAGGTTTCAGGAGTACAACTCTGTAATCCATCACCTGTATATTGTATTGAGTGTTCACCACCAGAGTCAAGCCTCCTTCAGTCATTATTTATCCCCCCTTTACCCTCCCCTTGCTTTTTCTTTTTCCTCATTGCTTTAACCTTTGGTGGAAAGGACAGCTTCTTTAGGATACAGTCAAGTGGCAGGAAAAAGTAGAAAAAAATTTTTTTAATATGTAATGGGGTGCACGCGGCACTCAGTTCAGACACATCGGGAAAGATGTGTCTTTTATCCATTTAGTTAAAACATTAGCTTCTGATTAGTGTTTCACTCTATCTCATTTAGCATGTAGAAATAGTGCTATATATAGCCCCTGTAGGTCAGTGATTGTCAAGAGGGGTGCCACTGTTCCCAGAGGAAAATTTGGAAATGGGTGAGGCAACTTGAAATTGTTTCAATGAAAGAGGATCCAAGTAGCTCCAACCCAGGGGTCACAGAGACTATACTCTGCAGTGCAGTTGACAGTTCCAAGCAATGATAAATTGTTCCATGTCCCCACCAATATTCAAGTGAGTGAAAACTATATTCTCTATCTGAGCCTACAGTTGCACTTCATTTTGCATCTGAACATAAAGCATCTCTTACATAGCTTTGATATACCAGCTCTTCGGCAATGCAAAAACCATGTAAATCAAGGGAGGGTGGTATTTCATCTTGTTCCAAACTTTGCCAGGAGTAGGTTCACTATTTTGGAAAATCACACCACTGAGAGAGTGCTGCTTGTGGGTCCTGGAATCTCCAGTACAATACAATCTCATTATTCTCGCCTGTTTCAACCAAACATCCAACTGCTTCATTTTATCTCCCATCATACCCAAGTATTTATGAATTGAAATACATATTTTATTGTAATTTATCTCTGCATTTATCCTTTATATTATAGTTAAAGCATTATGTTAAATACATACATACATATATACATACTATAAAGTCAAACTTTTCAGTAAAGAGCCATGTAGGAAATATTTTAGACTTTGTGGCCAAATGGTCTCTGTTGCAACCATTCAACTTTGTTGTAGTGGGAAAGCAGCCAAAGACATTATATAAATAAATGGGCGTGTCTCTGTGTCGATACAATTTGATTTATGGACACTAAAATTTGTATTTAGTATTATTTTTACATGTCACAAGAATTATTATTCTTTGATTTTTTTCTCTCTCAACTATTTAAAAATGTAAAGCCATTCTCAGCGCCTGAGCAGATCAAAAACAATTAGTGGGACATTTTTGGCCAGCTGACGATAGTTTGCCATTTCTCTTCTAGTGCCTCATGCTAAAGCATTTACATAGTGAAACACATATCATCGAAAACAGTTCCTTTAGTTCTCCTTTATATTTTACAATTAAAACACTGTGTTTATTTTTCAAAATGAATATGTGTAAATACTGTAAACAACAATTTTTGTGAAACTACTTGATAGCCCTAGCTGATGTGTCTCAATTGGTTGGGCATCATCCAGTGCACCAAAGGGTTGATGGTTTGATGCCCAGGTAGGGCACATGCCTGGTTTGCATGCTCAATTCCTTGGAGGGGGGGGAGAAGAGGGGTGCAGGCATCAGCTGACCAAAGTTTTACTCTCTCTCCCTCTCCCTTCCTCTCTCTTTAAAAAAAAATCAGTTAAAAATCTTAAATAAAACTACTTGGTTAAAAAATTAATGTAAAACAACAATTTTTGAGTGCTTTGTAGATCTTTTCTTGGAATGATTAAATGTATGCAAGAGAATGTAGCTTCTCCAACAGCTGGCTCTGAGAATGAAAGAGAAGGCTGTCTATAGTTTCAGTTGTTCAAATGACAGGCAAAGATCCTGATGGGGTAAAATTTTGATGAAATTCAGAAGTTCCTTTTTGATAAGGAAATTCATCCTGACTAATCTCTGATGCAAAGCCATTAGGTGATGTCCACAGTTCAGTGCTTTGGAGCTTTCAGACATGTCTATCTTTTCCAGGCCTGGGACATGCTCCATGTCCAGCAGAGCTATGCTGAAATATCAGTTCTTTTCCCCCATTAGGATGTACTGTCTGTGAATTTAATTATCATCAAGGTGTGTATTACAAGGTGCTTGTTTCAAAACAGGGCCACTGTGTTTGAATGCATTAGGGTACACCTGATCTCACAGATTTCTTAGACCTTGAGATTCCCCTCTAGCTCCTATGAGGACCTCCCAGTGAGTCTGGAAGAAATAGGAGGGTGAATTATATGCAGTGGCAAGGTCAGTGGGAGAATCAAAATCATTCTGAACTGTAGAGAAATGTCCTCTGTCCACCTACTTGGTGAACTTTGCAAGCATATTACTCTTGATCTGGTATCTCGGCTTGGTCATACTGAATGGTCTCCTTGGCTGCCTTCACATCTCCTCGTCTTTCCCTGCTGCTACTAATACCTGGAGTCTCTGTGGACTCTTTTTCTTGGCTCCCTGGCTGGGCAGAATCCCTCCAGCCTTTGCTTGAAGTCACTTCTCCCTTTGTCTTCTGCCCCAGAACAGATGCACTGGCTTTCAACTCAGCTGCCTGCAGGATCTTCCTCAAGGGCTATGGGAACATCTGGCTTCCATCCATGCCATGTGGGAAGTCAAAGTACTGGCAAATTCACTCTACTTTGATGCACCTTGAAATGTGATGTCTTTTCCAGAGCCTTAAATAGGATATTTGTTCCTCTTCTATTTGTTTCTAAAATCTCCTATCCCCACTATCAGCTTCAGGAGAAGTGGGCTTCTCTTTTACTTGCCCTATGTCATAAACCCGCCTTCATGACAGAGCTGCAAGCCTCCGGGGTCTTATTGTCATAGGCAGAAAAAAGTATCTCCTCTGTACAAGGGAAGATAGTTGGAGCTAAGCAATTGCAGCTCATATGGAAGCTAAAGGAATTCAGCAGATCCTCTCACTATACAAAGCATTGCTTTCAAACCCATTGTTTTGTATGTTTTCTCTGACCCTGAATGAGGAGTCTGAACAAGGAGACTGAAAAAAGAATAAGATTTAAAGAAAGGACATTCAAGCAGAGTTTTAACATTTACTATATACTAGACAAATTATAATTATGATCTGAAATTACATTGTTTTCCTCCAATGGGACTAAGAGCTGAATTGTGAGTGCGGTTTAATTGGTGAAGGGTTCAGCACAAGTGTATGTGTCACCATACTTCGGGGTGTATCCCCATTATGAAATGGTATAGCCCCAGTTCACCCATCAACTGTCATAAGTGTCAGATTATTCTGAGGCCATGTCAGTATGGGCTCACAGATCCCTGTGAGATGTTCCAGTTTCTTGGGATTTCTGCTCTTTCTCCCTATGATGTCCGAAGCGCTCACCATGATTATTTACATTCTTATCTTCATTCTTCTTGGAACTGAGGAGAGGAGAGCTGGCTGGTTGCACCCTTCCTACTTCTGTTTTAGCTCTTTCATCAAACTCCCTACCTCTCTATTTCTAAGAATTCTGTGCATATGCAGGATTTTTGCCTGGCTTGTGGATGGAATCAGCCTCCTCTCAATTCCAGCAGAGGGTGTGTGTGTGTGTGTGTGTGTGAGAGAGAGAGAGAGAGAGAGAGAGAGAGAGAGAGAGAGAGAGTGTGTGTGTGTGTGGGACAAACAAAAAGA
>NW_006291007.1:154992-164890 GCF_000327345.1 Myotis davidii
AGAGAGAGAGAGAGAGAGAGAGAGAGAGAGAGAGAGAGTGTGTGTGTGTGAAGGGAACAGAAGAAGAAAAGGGGTGAGTCGGAGATAGAGATGAATGACAGGGGAATTCAAATAGGCTTAAATATGTAATTATACTCTATTTCTATTAAATAGAAATATCTTGAGTGTTTTTTATAGTACTCCATGACAACATATTTACAAGATAATGATCTAATTGAACAGAAGGAGGGAGAGGGTTGCTGTTAGTAGGACTTTTGGGGAGAAAAGTATTATTTTATGTATATTCACACTTCTTGCTTTGACAGCCAGGACACAGTACTTCTCTGCTATTATCTTACTCTCTCTTGTTTTTCCTTCAGCTCAACAGAATTCACCAAAAATCCATGAAGGCTGGTGGGCGTACAAGGAGGTGGTCCAGGGAAGCTTTGTTCCAGGTAAAACATTCACTCTCATTTATAAGAAAAGAATTTGAATGAAATACAGTATTATTTCCAGAGTTTTGCATTTGCTACATGGCTTTGACTGTATTGCAAAAGGCAGCATACTCTGACTTACGCATTAGATGAATACTCCATCAGGAGAAAGTGTATTGAGCGAGTGGCAATTTAACCAAGACCTCATTTTTCCATCTCAGTCTCCATCCCAAGGTCCTTCCACCTGCAGATGGCTCTGTCAAGGACAGGGCGATGGAGGACTGAGGGTTGAAGCTGTATCTGCTGGAATTTGGTGAAGTGAGAGAGAGCCGTTTCTTAACTTAACGTTAGTGAAGCAGGGAGTCTGGAGAGGATGGCCATGGCCATGGCCATGTGGCCTGCTGGGATGCATGCTGTCATAGATGTCACTCCAGGAGCATCCGTGGTCAGCACTTAGCAGATTGGGCCAAGCACCAGCTAAAAATAACAGGCAAAGAAGATGCTGTCAGCATGGGGGGAGGGAACTGGAGACGGGTTGGAGGCAGAAACGTACTGTGACTTTAGAAGCAAGGTGGAGGGTCCCTGCCTTTCCCCACTCCTCTTATTCTAGTCGTGCTCCCCATCCCTCTGGGGCGTTAATGAAGACTTTAGTGGGGAGAGAAGCAAGGGGAAGAGCAAGAATGTTCAAGAGAAGGATGGAAGGGAAGGCAGGTGAGATATTTCAAAGTATTTTAACTGCTTATGCATGAGAGGGTAAAAAAGAAAGCTTTCAAGAGGGGCTAACATGGGGTCCTCGCTCAGGCACTGAGAACAGATGACCTCAAGCATCAGCTGGGGTCTTTGTAATTGGTGGCAAGTGGAAAGAGCAGTGCCCCAGGTCACCTGGCTCATCCACAGGATCGATGTGATGTCGTCTTCTCCTGTTCTTCTGTAGAGTTCACTACATTGGCGGTGCAGAGCTAAGCAAGTTAGCAAGCTTCTCTTCGCGTCCCTTTTCTCACTTGTGACACGAACGTATGATAACCAGTGCTGTCCATGGCTTGTGAGGGAAAGCCCGCTGATCACAATTGGGAACAAAAGATACACTAGTGATGGCGGAGCAGAAAGTTGGAAAGAACCCGCATCTTTTATGGCCCGTTGAGCATTGAGTTAACCACAGCATTGCCTCAGCATTGATTTTCTTAAGTGAGAAAACAAACCTCTTACTGTTGGAGCCACTTTGAATCAGGCTTTCTGTCACTTGCAACCCAATGCATTCTTCCAGGTTCAGGTTTCTCAGGACACCGTGGGAGGAAGGAAGTTGGAACTGGGTCCTGACAGTGTTTAGGATTATTCCAAGTGGAGAAGGAGAGGGTAGGGAATGTCAGAGTAAACAGCACTGGCAAAGGAGATTGATAGTGCACTTGAGGGATGGTGGGTACTTCTATCTAAAGGGCAGGGTACACAGTGGAGCCGGATGTGTGAGAAGGCCAGCAAGGTCCTTAGAGGCCAGACCATGAAACTCTCTGTGTTCCAATTACAAGAGCTAAGATACAATCCCTTTAAAAATAGAGGTATTGACCCAACCGGCATGGTGTAGTGGTTGAGTGTTGACCTATGAACCAGGAAGTGATGGTTCGATTCTGGTCAGGGCACATGCTCAGGTTTTGGGCTCAATCCCCAGTGTGGGGCATCATGAGGTTTTTGGGTTTTTTTCTTTTCCTGTTTTTTTTTCTTTTCATTTTTCTTTTTAATCATCCAGGCAACAGATGGTAAACACCTATACCAAGACTGTGAAACAAAACAAAACAAAACAAAAAACAGAAACAAAAATGGGTTAATTGTGGGATTTGTTTAATAGCATTTACAGTATATATCTCTTTCTCACACATCTACATAACACATTTATAATTTAGCATAAATATATACACACATTTAACACATTTCAGAAAAATGTGTGCCAAATACTATCTATTCACATTTCGCTTATCCAAAACAGTAGGGAGATTGGGCATTCCCTTTAGTGGAGGCACTATGCTAGGAGCGAGGATTTCAAAAAGAGATGGCCACAGTTCAAGTGTCCGCATAGAGATCCTAGGAATAATGGGAGGACAATAAACAGTTCTAAGAAATTTACTCTTCCTCGGAGATATGACAAACACCATGGGATCATGACACTGAATTTCTAACTGTCTAAATGATGAATAGAGGAATTCATAGCTTCATTTCTGACCAGATGGCAGAAGGGTGCTTTGACTCAATGGCGCCATCCTCTGGTGTGTTCTTTAAAATCGAGTAGGAATGGTTCGCCCAGGCTAATCAGCTCATTCAACATGCAATTTCCAACCCTTCCTTGTTGGGCAGCTTTAAAAGCTTAAGATTGTTAGAAGATGAGGATAATTACACCTGTTGGCAGCCACCTGTGGTTTAGCAGTAATGCCTAATTACCTGTGTTGTTCAAAATGGCCAATTTTCTTTGCTTAAGAAAGGCTTATATTAGGCACTGGTAAGACAAACAAGAGCTCGCTTTTCTCCCAGCAGTTCTCCCAGTAGGGGGATGCTTGCTGTCTAGGATGGCTGGCCTAGGGTCATGCATGACTCTCATTCCTCCACATAGTAAATGGTGCCTACTAGTTAGAAAACTAAGTATTACTTCTCTATTGCTGTATAACAAGTGGCCACCGATTTAATAGCTGAAATCAACACACATTGATTGCCCCACAGTTTCCTGGGTCAGGAAGTCCAACCATTCCTACTGGCTTCACTGGTCCTCTGCTCCGGGACTCACAGTGCTGCCAACGGTGTCAGTGCAGCTGTATTCTCATCTGGGGCCGAGCTTTTGCTGGTCCTTAACAGGATTCAATTCTTTGGCGGTTATAGGACAGTGGCCCTAGGGCCCTACAAGCTGTCCATTCTCCATGGGTAGTTCACAAAATGGCTGATGGTTTCTTCAAGGCCAACAGCAAAGTGTCCTGCCTCAAATCTTTCCCTTCCTTTCTGGGAAGGCCTTGTCTCTCTTTTTAAAGTTAGGCCTACCCAGAGTAATCTCTCTTTTGATCAACTCAGTGTCACCTTTGGGGACCTCATTTACATCTGCAAAATGTGACCTACTCACAGGGTTGAAATCCCAGCGTTTCCTAAATCCCACCCCCTCTCAGATGGAGGTGTGTACACCATTGTGACCTTCCAATATGAGTAGACATTGTTCTAGCCTAGTGTCTTCAAATTGAGAAGTAGGTAATAATGTTCTTTGGGTGGGATGTTGCTTGTGTTGCCTTTAGATGAAGAATATCCTCAAGAGAAAACCAGAGCGACTTCCCCAACCCCACCTCAGATTTCTTGGCCATTTTCTCAGATTTACAACAGATGTAGAGGGTGAGAGAGAGGAGGAATTTAATACATGACTCCCAGGCTTCTTTCAATGTGTTAGAGCAGTGGTTCTCAACCTTCCTAATGTCGTGACCCTTTATTACAGTTCCTCATGTTGTGGTGACCCCCAACCATAAAATTATTTTCATTGCTACCTCAAAACTGTAATTTTGCTACTGGAAACAATATGTAATTATATATGTGTTTTCCGATGGTCTTAGGCGACCCCTGTGAAAGGGTCGTCCATTGTTGAGATGCAGAAACCATTCAGTCAAGTGGGCAGGACAAGGTATATGGAGACTCCTGTGGACAGCAGCAATCAGGGGCTCATCCAGATGTCACCCCAAAATTGCTCTTCCAACTTTTCCCCCTGCCCTCCTCTCCCCGGCTCTTTTACCCTCTAGCCCTAGAACAGGGGTGGGCAAACTTTTTGACTCGAGGGCCACAATGGGTTCTTAAACTGGACCAGAGGGCCGGAACAAAAGCATGGATGGAGTGTTTGTGTGAACTAATATAAATTCAAAGTAAACATCATTACATAAAAGGGTACGGTCTTTTTTTTCAATAGTTTTATTAATTTCAAACGGGCCGGATCTGGCCCGCGGGCCGTAGTTTGCCCACGGCTGCCCTAGAACCTAGCTTCTCATGTGTCTCCCCACTAGGGCCCATGTCCTTGTGTTTAGTGACCTTGCCTTTTGGCCTCTGGCTCAGGCTCAGGGTTTGCTTCCCACCTTGTTCCTGACCTCCTACTCCATCTTTGACCCACAGGTTCTGTTGACCATGGTATCAAGTGAAGCACAGGACATAGGTTCTCTCCCCTCAGATATTCACTATGTGGCCACCCCAACCCCCACTCACTCTTCCTCTAAAGGGAAGAAGGTCCCATAGCCAAGCATACCTATCCTCCAGCATCCTTCTATACACCCCAGTTGAGAGCTATGTAAAATCATTCCATTGGTTTCCTGTGGTTGCTGTACAAATGAACACAAATAGGGGCTCAAAACAACACACATTTGTCTTACATATAAAGATATATATATGGAATATGCTAATTGACCATCATGCCTTAGCAAAGATGGCGGTGCTCACAGCCCATAGGAGAGAATATGCTAATTGACTGCCATGGCCTCAAAGATGGTGGCGCCCACAGCCACAAGATGACAGTGCTCAGTCCTCTCAGCCCTGCTGGGGTGGCAGGCGTGCAGCAAGGCTGGGCCCACCCCCAGGTGTGCGGCAAGGCCGGGCCCATGTAGGGCTGGCCCAAGGTGCAGGCAAGCCTCGGATGGCGGCTGCCCAGCCGTGCAGGGCCACCCGAGGCTCAGGTAACCAGGGCCAGTCGAGGCTTGTGCTGCCGGCAGTGGCAGCAGCAGAGGTGTGATGGGGGTGTCGCCTTCTCCTGATCGCCGGGTCTCCTTCTGCCCCTGAGGGCTCCCAGACTGTGAGAGGGGGCAGGCCAGGCTGAAGGACCCCCCTCCAGTGCATGAATTTTCATGCACCGGGCTTCTAGTATATCTATAATTCTAGAGGCCAGATGTTCTAATATCAAGCACATCTTAATACCCCACTTTATGACATCAATTTCTCTGCTACAAAAATGTATACAAGCCTTGTTTGGTTATAGCATTTAATTTTAATTTCTCTAAGAGGGAAAACTTGCATTTGACAGGGTCCTGTGGCATATTGTTTGGTCAAGGGAATACCCTCTGCTGTGGGAGCCAGTCAGTTCTTACTGTGTAAGTTCTTGTTTTCTGCTGAATTCCCTTGAGCAGGGAGTCAGTGGGTGCACACCCCAGTCTCCATCCCTGAACTTTGCTTTTGTCATTGCCAATCTTCTTCCTCCTTTGGGTCATGGAACCAGCAAGGAATATCAGCAAGTGCATGCTGGCTTGACTATTCCATGAAATCTTAGGCAAGTCACTTAGTATCTCAGTGTCTTGATTTCCCCACTTATAAAATCAGGATGTTGAATGACATTTTTCAAAGACCCATTCTGGCTCCAATATTCTCTGAGAGTTTGCTAATGCGATACATGATTGGTTTGGGAGATATATTTAGCAGCATTAAGAAATAGAATATTGATTTTATTCACAGGATAATCGGGTTATGTTCTCAATATCAGTGTTTGGAAATGGAGTCGGTGATGTAAGTGTGTCTCTCCAGATTTCTGATCTCTCTTCTCTAAGAGAAAGCAAGTAGAATATAATGGAGACATTCACCTCAGTATAGGAGGGTGATGTTACACTGACTCATCACCCTCAATTATAAGTATCTTAGATATAGTGTTTCCCAGAAATTGGGATGTGTGGAGATTAAAATTTACTCAGAGCCTGATAAATGCCAAACACCCTGCTAGACATTGGGGATCCAAATGGTAATAAACTAATGCTCCTGATCTTAAAGAGAGCCTTGACAAGTTTAGAGACAGATGGGCCAATCAGAAATTACCATTTACCTGGTCAAGGATGTGAGATGGGAGTGGGGAGACAGGAGAAAACAACAAAATCTGCCTTTGGGATCAGAGAAGGCTTCACAGATGAAAACTTCTCTTGAGATAGGTCTCTTTTGTTGTTGTTGTTGTTGTTAATCCTTACCCAAGGATATTTTTCCATTGATTTTTAGAGCGAATGGAAGGGAGGAGGAGAGACCAACTAGTACCAAGGCCCAAACCTGCAGTCCAGGTACATGCCCTTGACTGGAAATCAAATCAGTGACCCTTCGGTGCACAGGCTAATGCTCTAACCACTTAGTAACACTGGCCAGGGAAAATAGGTCTTAAAAAATATGTAAGTATATGTTAGGTGAACAAGATGGAAAAGGACATACCTGGCAGATTAAATGTAATGGAATCTGATCTTCTGCTAAATAACAGATTGTAAACTTCTTGTAAGCAGTAGGCACTCCTATTTATCATCTCATCTATGGCAGTGCCTACTATTACCAAACTCTAGAGCTGTGTGGTAGAGAGTGCACTGGGCTCAGAATATCATGCCTTTGTGTCCCACCCCGTCATGCACCAGCTGTATGTTGTTGGCAAATCACCTACCTTCTCAGAACCTTGGTTGACTCATTTGTACAATAAGGATAGTAAAACCTATATCAGAATCGTTTTTGTAAAAATGAAGTTATGTACTAGACCTAGATGTGCCTTATGGATTCTTGAGAGTACACAAAGGTATTGCTATTTTTGTTAGCATAATGTTGCATTGGGCTACTTAAGGTTGCCAGAAAGAGACTTGCTTCGTTATACCACTACCCTAAGGTCCTGGTACCTCCCTCTAATCCAAGGATGCCCTGGAGACCTTTTAATGGTGTGTTAACAATAGCACATTGTACACAAAGATGCAACTTGAGCACAGGTACACATGAAGCCTCCCATAGGCTCCACTCCAAAGAAGGTCTGTTTGTTGTCAGGTTGCAGCCATCCAATGGGGAGCACTCCTGTTTGTTGGGTGGCTTTTGCACCAAACCTTTCCAGAGGTACATGGCTCTCCTAGTACCACACGCTAATCCCTGGTCTAATCACCACAAGTATCTCTAGCCAGTCCACTTCTTGGGAAACTTCTAGACCTAGCCAGTCAGAGGTGTACCAAGGGAGGCTCATTGGCAGGGGTCCCCTCTGGGTACAGGCAGAAGGGAACACATCAGCTGTAGAGAATTTAATAACAATACTGAAACCCACCAAACGTTCGATCTGCTTTTTATTACCCCTCCCATGTGCTGGAAATTCTAAGAATGCCAGTGATAAAATAACCTCTCTGTGAAAAAAAAATTGTATTGGTCTGAGCTCTAAACAATGCCTGTGGTTGCTGTTGTGTTTTAATAATAAATGTGTAATCTTTAAATGAGTGCATTTTTGTTACTTATCCTTTAATAAGCACTTTGTCTACAAAGAAGTTAATTAGAGGGATTCTCAGTTATTCTATTAGCTTCTAGCACACAGGGACTCATCTACATGCATTTGTTCCCAGAGGACAGTGCTAAGGGTCCAGAATTGGTGGAGTTCACTGTAGGGAAGACCCTGTCACCATCCCCATAGTAGCATGTATTCCTTCCTGATTTAAACAGTTGATACAAAATAAATGACGCCAGCACTGCGATTGTACACACAAAGACCCAAAAAGTGAATTACTTCAATTATGTCATTCTGGGGGACTATTTGGAGTTTTCATTTGTACTTAAAATTTAAAACACTGAAGCAGAAAGTGAACTGCAAGGCATAATATTTTTGTTTCCTAACGGCAGTTATCAACTCATCCATGCAATATTTGATTGAACCTGAAAAAGAATGCTTTTATTCTTGAAATTTTAAAGTTGTTGTCTTCAAACTAAAGAAAAATAGTTGTTATCGAATGTTGTGTGGGGTTATTATTGAAAATAATTGTTTTTTGAGAGAGGGGACATTGAAACAAATGATCTACTCCTGAGTCAAATACTTGAGGTATGCCACTGTATACAGCCTTAGGTTTAGTAACTTTACAATCACAGAAAAGCCATCCAAGCGGTGGGAAACCCAACAGCAGAGTTCACGGCTGCCTTCTGGCAGAGAAACACCGGGTTTCTCTGAGTGATGCTAACTGAGTTAACATCCATGGCATTGGCCTCATTATCTCCTGGCTTCCCAGCTAGCATAAAACCCGTTCTCCCCTCCTCCTGGCACAGCTTCCCATTCGAAAGACATGCCTCAGTTACCTTCACAGGCCACAGAGACAACTTCTTTGAAAAGCAGCTTGGTGAGCGGTTGGGAGGCACCTTGTCAGGGTAAATACTGCTCATTGAGTTGTTGTGTGATAATGGGGTGTTTGCAAAATTGCCAGCAGGATGCTTCACACTCGGGTGATACATTCCTTGTCAGGTAGAAGATAATCAAAGGCAGCAAGACTATAACCCCCAACCAGGGATCCTAGTCTTACATCTACAAGAGGATGACAGGGAGGTGCCTGCGGTCTTTGTTCCAGAATGTTAGCTTCTGTAACATTCACAAAAAGACAGACTACATAGCAAAAGCTTTATGCAGCAAGTATCCAGCATGGGATGCTTTTAACTTTGCATATTTGGCAAAAGGAAGGAGCCAACTCCCCCCTCCCATTCCAGACTGGATTTCAGGGTCCCAATGTATTGATAAGGGCTGGAAGGGGGACCTCCTTTCCCCCACCCCCAACCCATTCCATGCCTCCTTATGATTGGCCCCCATGACAGCTGTGATGATTTTTGCATTCCAACTCCAAATTGCCCTTCAACCTGTCCTCTCCCCTCAGGGAATAGAACTAGGTCACCTTTTCCTGCCAAGTGCCAAACCATTGGCTCCTTTTCAGCCTGGGCTCCAATTGTCAATGTTCTCCTTTTAAAAAAATTTTAATTGATTTTAGAGAGAGGAAGGGAGAAGGAGAGAGAGATAGAAATATCGATGATGAGAGAGAATCTTTGGTTGGCTGCCTCCTACATGCCCCCTACTGGAGATTGAGCCCGCAACCCGGACTTGTGCCCCAACCCGAGAATCAAACCATGACCTCCTGGTTCATAGGTGGATGCTCAACCACTGAGCTATGCTGGCCGGCACTCCTGGAGATTTGACTTTTTTTCTCTCCAGAATGATCTTTCTAACATGGTAGCAGTTGCCCAGAATTATGCCTCATTTTAGAGTGTTCTATATTTAAACTAGGAGCCCAGCATGCAATTTGAAATCCCGCAGCGCCGCCCACCCTCAAGTTGCCTTGAGTCTCTGGTCTGGCCCTGCCTCCCTCTCCAGCCCTTGAAGCAACCACAGCCACTGCTGATCAGGCCCTTCCTCGGCGCAGGCACGCAGAGGCCCCTGCCGTCCCGCCCCTGACGCTGTGCAGGCAACCTCCTCCTGTCTGGTTGACCTGTTATGGCATCCTGGTTAATTAGCATATTTCATACACACACACACACACACACACATACACACACACATACACTGAGTGGCCAGATTATGATGACCACCCCAGCAGTACTTCGTTGGGCCACCTTTTGCCTTCAATACTGCGGCGATTCTTCTTGGCATTGACTCCACGAGATGCTGAAAGGTGATGCGAGGAATCCCCCACCATGCCTGATGAATAGCACTGTCCAGTTCTGTGAGATTTGATGGTTGTGGAACCAGTTGCCTGATGGATCTT
>NW_006291007.1:165106-186172 GCF_000327345.1 Myotis davidii
CGACTGTCCAATCCTTGTGTTCCTGTGCGAATTGGAGACGTTTTATCTTGGTAACTGCAGACGGCAAAGGTGTTCGAACAGGCCTTCAGCTTCCATATCCCATACGGTGCCGTGTATGGCTAATTTGCCAACAAACATCAGGTGGTCATCTGGCCACTCACTGTAGATCATGCCTTTCTTGCATTTGTTTCTCCTGGGAAAAATGCTACCCAGGTTGATCAGAAAAACTTATACTTTTATCCCATCAATATGAAAATATGAAGTAATATAATTATTATTCATTATATGTCATTTTATAGTATATCAGTATCACAGCATTTTTTTACTTCCCAATTTTTAATTATGCATTTTGTGTTAGGGCAGCTACTTTTTCTTGAAATTTGTGTTTGAATAACTCAGTGATTGTGGTGCCATTATCTGGATTGGTGAACTGTGGCAAGTATGGGTTTGGAGTGGAGAGAGTCCAGTATTCTGTCTTCGCCATGTTTACTTTGACGTGCCTGTGAAACATTCAAGAGGAGGCAAGATGGTGGCAAGAGAGGCCTAATGAATATGTACATTCATTTTAATGAATATGAATTCATTAAAATAGCTTTTAAAACCACTGACGACTTATTGGGGTGATCACTTCATAAGTTGCATAAATATCTAATCACTGTGTTGTACACCTAAAACTATTGTAATATTGAATACAACTGTAATTGGAAAATTTTAAAATTATTTAAAAATTTTGAATTATCCAGGTTGATTTAATTTTACTCCATTACCAAAGTTTAAGATTCCTACTATGTTTATTATCAATATCCTAAATTTTCTTCCATTCAAAAAACACTGAAAATGTTAACCTTTCACTTAATTTTAGCATAGGTCTAATAAGTATCATGTATATCAAAAGGATGATTCCCAAATAATAGTCACCACTTTGAACACCGTTGGCATTTTCTGTATTTATTTTTAACTCTGAGGACAATCTTGTCAAAAAGACATCATTAACACCTTGTTCTAGATCTAGAAACTGAGGCTTCTGGTGACTGAGTCTTTCCCATCACCATACCACCGGAAAGGGACAGGGCTGTAATTTAAACATGGAACTTTAAATGCTATTTCTGCCCTTTATATATCTCTATTAAAAATTCTTAAATAGACTTTCCTCTTTAAAAAGAAAAACAAAAAAACACTGAGTGAATGAGATTGCCTAAAGAGAAAATATAGCTCACACATAGATTAGAAACCAAGAAAAGCCAACATTTTAGGACAGGGGTCCTCAAACTTTTTAAACAGGGGGCCAGTTCACTGTCCCTCAGACCGTTGGAGGGCCGAACTATAGTTTAAAAAAGACTATGAACAAATTCCTATGCACACTGCACATATCTTATTTTGAAGTAAAAAAAACAAAACTGGATTAAATACAATATTTGTATTTGCATGTGGCCCGCGGGCCATAGTTTGAGGACCCCTGTTTTAGGAGATGGGCAGAGCAGGAGGAAGTTTACCGACTATGACAACTCACGTTAACATGGGACTACGTAAGCATTTGTTTGAGTTAACAAACACTCATACCACACTTAACTTCATGCCAGGCATGATTCCAAGCATTTGGCAAATGTTAATTCATTTATTCCTCACAATCATCCCATGAAGTGGTTATGATTATTAGCCCCAATTAAAAATAGAGAAATGGAGGCATGTGAAAATTTAGTGTTTTACTCAATGTCACATAGTAAATGATAGAGCCGGAACTCTAACCCAGATAGTCTGGCTCTAGTATTCTGCCTCAGTACTTCTTAGCATCCTGTGGTCTCACCTGGGATTAGGGAGACCCATTCCTAATATGGCCAGAAGTGAAAGTTTCTTCATATAATCTCTATTTTGAGATCTGCACTCAACATCTATAGAATGCAGAGAAGTACTTAAAAGCAAACTGAAGAGCAAATTATGATGATGGAAGAGGATCTGAGAGCCCAAGTACCTCTAACATAGAAAACATCATTAGTGCAAAACAAAAATGAGGACTGATACAGAGACCAGTATTGATAACCTAATATTGACTTGGATTTAGAGCTCCATAGTTATAATTGAGCAATGAAAGCCACTTTCTCTCCAACAGGGATGTAATTTTTCTAAGCTGTTGATTTAGAACAGGGGTGGGCAAACTTTTTGACTCGAGGGCCACAATGGGTTCTTAAACTGGACTGGAGGGCCGGAACAAAAGCATGGATGGAGTGTTTGTGTGAACTAATATAAATTCAAAGTAAACATCATTACATAAAAGGGTACCGTCTTTTTTTTTTTTTAGTTTTATTCATTTCAAACGGGCCGGATCCGGCCCGCGGGCCGTAGTTTGCCCACGGCTAATTTAGAAGGTCACTCAAGAATAACTCAAAAAGAGGGGGGTAGGGTGTTCATTTTAATGCTATAAGGAATCTTTGTTATTTCCCAACCATAGTATCTCTGATAGATGACCACCCACACTCTGCTCACACATGTTCTGTGTCCAGTCAGTGCCACCTCTGGGGGACCTGTTCTAATAAAGGAGATCCTGATTACTTAGAACCTTCTCTGTACTGTTCAGCCAAATATCTCTTTCTTTATCTCCCTCCTATTTATCTGCTTTGTCCCCCTGAATCACATAGAATATATGTTATTTAAGTAACTGACAACTATTATGAGGTTCCCTTCAGGTCTTTTTTATCTGGATTAAAATCCTCTGATTTTTTTTAGACCCTCTCACCAAACTAGTCATTATTCTTCAGAGAAACTCTAATGTGTTACTTTTACACTCAAATGTGATTGCCAGAAATAAATATTCTAAATACAGAGTGAATGGGTCAATTGTTTCCCATGGCACTTAACTAGACTTCTGTTAATGCAGTGTAAACTGGTATTAAGGTTTTTTGTAAAGTGGAGAGATTTAATTTCTAGGTCTAGCTGAACCACAGGTAATAGAAAACACATTTATTTCTCACCCCATGGATGTATGGGTTGCAGAGGTAATCACAGAAAGCCATGGTTCATCCATCTGTCTGAACTTTGGGTGAACGTTTGTGCTGATATCAGATTAAAATATCAGTGTAACTTTCGTTCCCTGAATTAAAACAAGTGCCTATAGTTTAAGATGATCACTTCTCCTCTGAAATTTCCTATCGGGTGCCAGCTATAAGGAATAGAAGTATTTTCTTAAATCCCTATCAACAGTGAGAATGTAGAATCAATCTAATATTTAGAGGAGAAAGCTCTCATCCTGGGCTTTAATGCTGAAATAAGGATACTTACGGACAGAGAAGTGGTCTATATGTATGTTCAACCTCAGAATCATTTCAGGGGCAGGAAAATAAATATTTCTCCAGATTCTTAAGAACCAAGTTGGAAAAAGGGGGAATGATTAAACTACATTTCACACATCAAATTGATTACACAAGAGTAATCATAAAATGCGGAAGTTGGGAGCAATTTTAGAAATCATTTAATTTAATTCATTTTAGAGGTGAAGAAAGTGAGACTAAGAGAAGGAAAAATATTTGCATATGACCACATAGACGTTTTGTGGCCCAACAGGCCTTCTGAACCTCTCACCCCCCAACCGCAGCCAAAATTCTACTATAGTATTTGGAATGTTTCTTAAGACATCATCTCTTTTCAAAATTACTTCTAAATAGGGCTCAGAGGAACACCATGGGCTTTATTGCAAGCACATTAGTATGATTAAGACAAAAAGCAAAGGATAAGCAAAAATGTGTAAGAAAAATGTCTCAAAGAGTGTAGGGTGGGGAAGCAGTGAGGAGGAAGAGAATTAATTATCCCTTAGTATGTGGAGCCTGTCTCAGTTTTCAGAAAGCTTGCAAAACGTGTTGAATGCTTTGCCCCCTGAGGTAAGTAGGCAGGACAGATCTGATTTCGTCTCCTGAGAACCCAAAGGCTCAAAATGGATGAGTGACTTGACCAGAGTAACTCAGCTATCAGTTGGCAGAGTCACGGTCAAAGTCGAGGCTATTAAACATTGTTCAGGGTTGTGTTCACTGCACGATTTCTCTCCACAACATGATTAATTATGAGGCACCCTTTTAATTACAAGTTTACCTGCTCTTGCATCGGTAGTTCTGTTGCCCTTTACTAGATCAATTAATGGACACCGAGTCTCTGTTCACATCTGCTTTACATTTAATTCGCTCTACTCTTCTGCATTCTAATTCATGAAAGCAACGTGGCATCACACAGAATCAGACTCACCACAGCGCTGCCACTTATTAGCTGTGTGATTTGGGCAACAAATTAGTAGCCTCTCCAAGCTTCTGAGGGCTCATTCATGAACTGGGAATCATAACACCTACTTCACAATGTTTGTATGAGGATAAGATGACTGACAAGGAATGTGTCTAGTGGGTACTTGGTGACTCCTTTTCTTTCCTTACTTGGTCTCCCCAAACTTCAGTTCTGTTTATTGCCTTGAACTCTCCAGAATAACGTATTACTCCTTTAAGAACTTTCTTGTATGTGTCTAAATTATTTTAAAAATTCTTTTTAAGCATGACACCTTGTTCCCTCTATCCATTCAATGGCTATTGATTGAGTGCCTTCTATATACCAAGCACTTAGATGCAGTAGGTACAAATGGATAGAATATAGACCTAGACAAGTGCGGCCCTTCACCTTGTGATGCTTGCATTCCAGAGTAGAGGCAAGGATTAAACAGGTAAGTAAACAAATGAAGTATAATTTGGGAAAAAATGCTGTGAAGAAAATAAACAGTGCTCGGCTGGCATTGCTCAGTGGTTGAGCATCAACCTGTGAACCAGGAGGTCATGGTTTGATTCCCACTCAGGGCATAAGCCCTGGTTGCAGGCTCAATCCCCAGTGGGGGGCTTGCAAGAGGCAGTTGATCAATGATTCTCCCTCATCATTGATGTTTCTATCTCTCTGTCCCTCTCCCTTCCTCTCTGGGAGGAAGGAAGGAAGGAAGGGAAAGGAAAGGGAAAGGAAAGGGAAAGGAAAGGGAGGGAGGGAGAAAGGAAGGAAACAGTGTTGGGGCAGAGGATAATGGTATGTGAACAAGGTCAGAGAGTGTGGCATAGCACAGAAATCAAGCTTAAAATATGATAATTTTTCGAGAAAGATAAAGGAATTCTAGACTGAGGGAACAGAATGACCAAAGGCATAGAGGTTTGAAAAGTCATGGTATATATGGGGGAAATACAGGCCATCAGCGTGGCTCGGACAGTCTTCATGGAAGGATGTCTGGGAAGGGAGCGTGGACTAGTGTCACCTAAAGCCATATCATGGAGGGCAGGTCCTTGGGCATAAAGTGGGCGTAAAGAATTCAAATCACTATTCCTTAGAGCAGTGGGTTCTCAACCTTGGCTGCACATTAGAATTCACCTGGGAATCTTTTTAAAATCCTGATTTCTGGGCCTCATCCTCCGGAAATTCTGTTTCTTTGTTATGGGGTAAGGCCACAACATTAGTAATGTTGGTTCTTTGACTAATTACTGACTATCACCTTTACCTTCTTCTATGCAAATCAGTGGTGTTGTATGAAATGTCTGATGCAGTCCACTTAGAATTAAGCAGATTTTAAAATTGCATATCCTGGTTTTAAAGTCAGGTGTCACTCAATGATCCCTATCTTGCTTGATCTTTGAAGTATCTATATTATTGACTGTGTCTCCTTGAAACTCTCCTCTCTTAATTGCTAGGATAATATCTCACAAGTCTTCTCTTCCACTTCTCAATGCTGACTGTATGGGCATTGGTGTACACCCTCTTCTCTCTACAGAATATCAGTGGGTCATGTGATTCACTTCTATGGATCCTCAACTGCCAACTGGGAGATCCCAAATTCACATAGCCAAGACCTTACTTGAACTATAGGCAGTTTCACTTAGATATCCTACTTATTTCTCAAACTGACCTCATCATCTTTTTTTCAGAATCTGCCCCTCCTTCTTGATTTACCATGTCATCCATCTCTATCATTCTCCCTTCCTCCATCCTAATGCAAATGCTAGTTTTTCACTCAAAGAGCCTATTGAAGACACTTCTTCATTGTCTGGCCTTGCCTGTCACATTATCTTCACCCACACCTCATATTGCAGGTCTATTCATGACTATGAACCTATTCTGCTCTGACACCCAATTGTCACAATGCTAATAACAATTGCTCATGTTCACGAAAGGCTGGCTGTGTTTCAGGCACTATGCCAAAGCGCTTTATATTTATTATCTTATGTAACCCACACATCAGCCCTATGCAGCAGGTCCTTTTAGTGTCCCTGTCTTTGGAAGAGGACACTGAGGTTTGGAGGTTAAATAACTTACCCAGGCTTGCATTTAATAAGAGCCAGGGCCAGAATGCCTACTGTGAGGCATGATGCTATGCTGCTTGTCACATGCCTTACACAAGCTGTTCCCCTGCCTGGGATTTCCTCTTCCCACCTGTTTATTTTGACTGGTTGACTACTATTTATGCCTTAAGATGCCTCAGGTGTCATCTCCTTCCAGACGTCTTCTCTGTGGTCCCACTGCTTCCTATTCTCTAGGATTCATACTCACTCAATCATCTATCATCCAGTTTTCTTCCACTAGACCGCTAGCCCGTGTCACATTCATCTTTTCCTATCCAGAAACTATCACAGCACCCCGGATTTAGTCAGAACTTCCTACATAATTTTAGAATAAGGTTTTGATTGAAGCCCCAATTCCCTCCATCACCGGCTATGTGACCTTGTGTAGGAAATTGAGTCAATTTCCCTGGCATTTTTCTTCTCGTGTATAAAATTAAGAAGTTGGATCGGAGCAGTGGTTCCTCAAGTGTATATCAGCATCAATATCGCCTGGGGACTTGTTGGAGATGGAAATTCTCCAGCTCTGCCCCCAATCTGCTGAGTTGGGATCTCTGGGTGTGGGGTCCAGAAACCTCCATTTGCAGCATGCCCTCCTGGCATGGCCCTATTTGAGAACCGCTAGACTAGGGGTTAAGCAGTATGACCCGGGGGTCATATCCCACCTGAGGCCTGTTTTGTACAGAAAAGTTTTGACAGTGTCTCGGCTACATGATAGGATCACTGTGGGCATTTTCAGTTCTATGCTTCCTCAGCAGCGAGTCCAGTGTGATAGCCCTGATTTTTTATCTTTCTTCCTTTCTTTCCTTAAATTAACTGGACTGGGAGTTCTTTTCCTCACTGATTAGATATCTTTTAATTTCAATAATGTCTAGAGCAGTGGCTGATTGATAAAGGACTGCTAGTCAGCAGACTTGGTTCTGGACCACATGGTCCTACCTTGCTGTGATGTAACATTTCTACTCTCCAAAGCTCAGCTTTCTCATCCTGAAAAATGACTTTGGCGTAAGGTTGCTATATAAGTCAGGGTCCAGTTAGAGGAAAAAAAAAAACTCAACCATGCCAGGTTTCTCAAACAAGGGGAATTTAATACAGGAAACAGGTACACAAATATGTGAAAGGTAAAGGTGCACAGATATTTAGTCCTGGGCAAAAAGGGAGAGCCGAGGCAACTTGGCATGAATACAACCAGAGAGAAACTCCAATGTTAAAACCTGGAGAGCAATAAGGAAGAGGCCACAAGCAAGAATTTGGGAATTGGGAGGTGCATCCAGAAGGACTATAACTCAAACCAAAGAGGACAGCATGATGAGCTAAGAAGGCTGTGCCTGGTATTTGCATGGCCAAGTGGGGCACAGCCTTATGGTATCTTGGACTAATAAAGGGTCGTGGCCCTGTAAGTGCTTGGGCTATCAAAGAAGCTGTGGCCCAGCAGGAACTAAGATACTCGGAGCAATGCAGTCCTGCAGCTGAAGACTGCACTGGGCTGGGACTCTGCCGAGGAGTGTAGGGCCCTGCAGGCTGGTCCTGGGATGGCTGGGGAAAGCTGAAAGGTGGGATCATAGCTGTTGGTTGTTGCTGCTGCAGTGAAGTTGACAGAGGCTAAAGCTGGAAAGGGGCCTCCTTCTCCCTCCTTCCAACTTCCAGTTTCCCACTGACGCCTTTCATTAGCAGAACCTAACATGAGGCCAGAGCAGAGAATAGAAATGGGGAGGGAGAGCCCTAACCGTTTGGCTCAGTGGATAGAGCATCGGCCTGCGGACTAAAGGTCCCAGGTTTGATTCCGGTCAAGGGCATGTACCTTGGTTGTGGGCACATCCCTAGTAGGAGGTGTATAGGAAGCAGCTGATCGATGTTTCTCTCTCATCGATGTTTCTAACTCTCTATCCCTCTCTCTTTCTCTCTGTAAAAAATCAATAAAATATATTTTAAAAAAAAAGAAATGGGGAGGGAGGCTCTTAAAGCTAAGACAGGCAAATTACCAGCAGGGTCATTTTGATGACCTTCCAGGTCTGTGTTCTACTTGGAGAATTGTAATATATATATTGATTGCATAGAAAAGTCATGGGTACAATCATGCCTTCTTCACCCACCTCATATGTAATGGGACATCAGCATCCTTTAAGCCTGGTATTAGCCACAATCCTAATGGGCAGGACTCTAAAGGAGCCTGTTTACCTCTGGAACATTTTAGACCGAGACAAGTATAAAACAAAGGAATGCTTTGTTTTGTTTTTTGAGCAACAGTTATGTCTCAGGGACTCATTGTTTCCCAGTGCAATGTTCACCAATAGATTGAATTTCAGTTCTCCCAAGAATGTTTTGAGTCCAGACTACTCTTTTGTCATTTATATTCACCCTCATTCCTCTGGCTTCAAGAGAGGGCTACAGGCTTCTAAGTACCTCTCCAGCCCCATCCCAGCTATCTTGTTCTCTACTGATTTGAGCTGTGCCCTAGACTAATTGCTTTTATTTAGCAAAATATAGTTCTTACATTGCATTGAAGTCCTTTTCAAACACTAATTCATTCAATCCTCATAGAAACCTCACGATGCAGGTGCTGTGACTAGCTATATTTTGCAGGTGAGGGATTGAGATTTGGGAAGGCCAAGTCATTTTCCTAAGGGCACGTGGTGAACTGGGAGAGCAGGATTGCACTGGATGCAGACAGGCTAGCTTCAGACCCCACTGGTCACCACACTAAGATATGATGGACTCCCATGTACCCTTCACCCATGTCTGCCACATCTGGAAATGCTGCCAATATTTGTTTTATCTCTTTCTCTTCTAAGAAATAAAGCTACAATTATAGTTAAAGGATTCTGTGAACCTCTCCCTAATCTTTCTTTTCTTTCCTACCTAAAGCAAACACTGGCCAAATTTTATATATGTATAACATTATATATATATGCGCAAACTTTTTATCATATACATTTACTATATCTATTGATACTAGTATGTATCCTTTAAACAATTTATAGTACATTTTCATGCTGTCAATCTTTACTGGTATGGCATCCTATAATACATATCCTTCTGTAACTTCTCTTTTACACACAACATGTTTCTGAGATTTACTGAGATTGGTCTTAGTAAGCCAGGAATGTCATTCCTGGGTTCCAGGGTATACACCTCTTCAATTTTACTAGGTACTTCTGCAGTGCTTTCCAAACTGATAGTAACCATATGTGAGGTGTTAACCCATATCCTTCCCAACACCGGGTGTTATCAGGCGTCTGCATTTTCTCCGTATGATGAGGCTGAAGTGGCATCCCCTGCTTGTTTTCTTCGGGTTCACATGGGTATGAACCCTACGATGCAATTTTACGCTTCTCCTCTTGGTGCTTGCCATTTTGCCGGGAATGTTTTCCTGTTTCTCCATTTAGCACCATCCATTTTCCTTCATGACTCAAATCAGAAACTCCTCTGAAGCCCCTGGTGGCCCCCGCTTCCCCAAATGCATTTTGCTGCTTTCTCTTGTTCATTCCCCAGCATTTATATCCTAACTGGAGTAATGTTTATGTCAATCACCTTCAATAAGTAGGAAGAGTGCCCCTTTCGTTCTCAAAAGTGACCCAGTTTGGACAGTGCACCAGCGGTGGCCTTGATGTTTAACTCCATAATGGCCTTCGTTACAGTTTATTGACCTCCCATGTGTGCCCATTTTCTCCCCTTCCAAATCTGAGGTCTCGTAGACCCCTGGTTTCCTCACCCAAGTGCCAGTAGTTGCTCAATAAATATTTGTTTTGGCCAGTTACTCCTTTGTCATCCAGAGGGATGGTTTTCAGCCACTCAGGTTTCATTCTCTAAAATGGGGCCTGACTTGGCCCGAACCCACCTCCTCTCGCCAGGGACAAGTGCAAAGACCCCTTTCTCTGCAGCGGGCTCATCCCGTCTCCTTACTAGTCCTCTGCCGAGAGGAAGGCACCAAGAAGTCAATCACTGAAGTCAAAGAAGGGGGCTGCTTTATGCTCTCACTTCAGGTGCTATTTATGAGTTGAGTTTCATGAGATAATTAGAATAAGCCATGGTGTTGCCAGCATGTGAAAGGAGATAAAAGGCTTATGGATTCAAATTATTTGTGGAGCTATCAAGTAGAACCATGCAGAAAGGGGGTTGCTCTTCAAAGAAGGTGCCCTGCAAAGTGAAAATAGTAATAATAATAATAATGATAATAATAATAATAATAATAATGTGACATTGATAGCGGAAATACTAGTTCACCTGCTCCTGTTTGGTGTGTTGTTCATTTTTCATTGCATTAGGTTTAATAGAAAATCACACACCCCGTTATATTTGTTCACCATGTCTGGGAGTTAAAGCATTCACTGGGCTGTAGCTGTAGTGGGTGTGCATATCATTATGCATTTGAGTTTGTGTATTGAGATGACCTCCCTGTTGGGTTTAGAAGGCAGAACAGTCGGTGCTTTTAACTTAATCCTTTTTTTTATTCGTGTGTATGAGATTAGACATGTTTGCCGTGCCCATGGCGGCTCCTGTATTTTTCAGACTGCTTCCAATTTGAAATTCCTGCCCCCTTTGTTAAAACTCTATGTGGCACTGAAAATGTGTTCATGGCAGTAATATCTCCAAGATTCCAAGGGAGTCAGGCACTCTCCATTTTTCATTTTCATCAACTTTATCAGTTATATCCATCATCGATTGCGAACCAAGCAAAAGAATTACAAAGGGAGACATTTATGAAAATGATGTCATTGGGAGGATAAACTAGGAAAAGAAATGTAGAGCTGTAGATACCTTTGAGTAGAGGATTCTAGGGTTGGAGGAAAAATAGGAGCATGTATTGAACCCATGCTATGACCGAGGATCTGTGAGAAGAACTTTGAAATTATTATTGTCCTCGGTCCTTAAGATGAGAGAAATCCTTGGTTTTTTATTTTGTGAAACTCAGTACTGGAGAATGGAGGTGATTTGCAACAAAGCATCATATGATTAGTGACAGAATCCAGTGCCATTCCCAACACACCATAGTGAATTGGTGACCATTATGCATTTTTTTAAAGTGTAGAAATTTACATTATTGGGTGCAGTTGAGTAGATGTGTTTGTGCTTTCCATGTCCAAGAATTGAAGTCATTGTCAGCCACCTCATTATAAGCCCAATATTTTATTATTTTCTTGGTTCGTGCCTTCATATACACCCAGGGACTCCATATGGAGTAGACAGAGAAATGGAATCAGTCCTGTGCTTCCATGTGATTCCTCTGGCCCCATAGGATTAACACAAGTTTCCTGTGTCCTCCTGAACCATTTTTCTCACCTCTTCCCCTTCCTGGGAACTGCTCTGAGTATACACTCCTGTCTCACTTCATGCCATGAATGTTATCCAACAGTTTTGCAGCTCATCCTTATGACAGAAAGGTCAACAGGCCCTACTTCATGATCTTTTAGAGGCTGATAATGTCAAAATAAATGCATCCTCTTAACTCTGTTTTTAAAGGCTGGAATCACTCATGCATTTCTGGAAGAGGGTAACGACATCAAAATTATTACTAGGAGCCAGTCCCTGCAATCACCAGGGCCAGCTAGGACTTACTGCTCCGCTGGACACAGCCTCACCCCAAGCCCGTTTCCATTCTTGGTGGACTCAATTTTAGGGTGTGAAGAGCAAGTCATTCATCTTTCTGTGCTTTGCAACAGAGAGTGTGCCCTCTGTGCAAATGGGCAGGAGCCCTGGCTTGACATAAAAATTCTAGACTTGTGCCCAGCTGGCATGGCTCAGTGGTTAAGTGTTGATCTATGAACCAGGAGGTCACGATTTGATTCCCGGGCAGGGCACATGCCCGGGTTGCCGGCTCAATCCCCAGTGAGCAGTGTGAAGGAGCCAGCCGATCAATGATTATCTCTCATCATTGATGTTTCTCTCTCTCTCTCTCTCTCTCTCTCTCTCTCTCTCCCCCTTCCTCTGTGGAATCAATAAAAATATATTTTTTTAAAAATTACTGACTTTCAAAAAAGTCTTTCTCTCCAAGAGTATACATATAAAATGTGTGATATAAATACACATACACTATTATGGTACAATAAATTATAGAATAAATCCACTTTTTAGTTTGGTCATGTGGCTTTATTGTACTTGGATAGGAAATGGAACCTATGGCTAAGGAGTTGTAAGATTTTTAGAAATATTTATGATCCGGGTTCAATGGCTCATACTTTTAAATTTTTTTGCTTCCCTTTGGAGAATTATAGTTCATGCTCCTCCTTCTAGAGATAGAAAAACTGGGGGTCCAGTGAGGAATTTCTAAGAAGAAAGCCAGTTAGCTGCATTTTCTTAAGGAGGTTCTCTTCTGTCACCTGCCTTTATTTATGAAAATGATGTCGCCGAAACTGGTTTGGCTCAGTGGATAAAGCGTCGGCCTGCGGACTGAAAGGTCCCAGGTTCGATTCTGGGTTGCAGGCACATCCCCCGTGGGAGATGTGCAGGAGGCAGCTGGTTGATGTTTCTCTCTCATCGATGTTTCTAACTCTCTATCTCTCTCCCTTCCTCTCTGTAAAAAATCAATAAAATATTTTTTTAAAAAAAGAAAGAAAATGATGTCATTGGGAGGCTAAACGAGAAAACAACTGACAGCTCTAGGTGCCGTTGAGTAGAGGATTCCGGGTATTGAGTGGGAGAGGAAGGTAAGGTTTCCCAAGTTGGAAACGATGGTGGTGGTTTGGAAAAAACTCAGATGATTGGGTGGAATTGCTCATTTATTGCACACCCCACTTTGTGAAGCAGGATTCTCACCTCCTGCTGGTCCCCTAATTTGCATGACTCTGGTCTCCTCCTGTAGAAGATCCTTTATATTTCCAATGCTTAGTGCATTCATAAATGAGAGCCCATATCTGCCAGAACCCTAACCTTGGGCAAATTGGAGAAAGATGTATTCTCAATTTAAGATGTATATACATACACTTTATATAGTGGGTAAATATTTCTTTTTATATGGTATGTATATTTTTGTTTTCTGTTGCTTCTGTGTGTGTGTCTCATTCCCTCCTCTGTCATCATCATCCTCTTTTTCACCCACAGCTTGAAAAGCAATCTTCAAATCCATTTGTCTCAACAGAGTGGCCTGTCACATTCCAAAAAGGCTGATATTCTATCCATGTTTCACTTCTGGGCAATCAAAAACATTTTAAGATAAATGAGGACAGGAAAGGTGTTCATGAATAGAAATGGCAGTGTCCTGACTTTGTCTACTCCCATCCTGGTGCCTTATCCATTTGGTTTAAATGGCAGTTATATATTTTTTAAAAATTATCCCCTTTTAAAAATGCAGTGTGTTCGGAGCAAAAAAAAAACATCTAGGCCCCTGAGAATAAGCCTTATGAAATTGCTTTCTATTATCAATATTTTTCAGCAAGAGCCATGATGAGGAATGTGTCCATTCTGAAGTATGTGCTGTTTCTCCTTTGAGACCTTGCTTATTAATCATTGTGAAATTCTGAGCCATATACACTGACATTGAATCCTCCAAGCTCCATGACAGTGAGTGAGTTAGCTTTATTCCCTCCCCGGTACTGTTAGTTATGAGGGACAGTGGCACAAGACCAGACCATGATTGTGACATGTCATGTGTCCCGTTGAATCTGTTTGGGGTATTGGTCCCCCTGTTCTATCAGATGGAGCCTAAGGAGCATGGCCACTTTGGGTGAAACAAATATTTTAAAAAGCAGCGAATACTAGACTTCCTTTTTATCGTAAACAAACACAGAAAGTCAGTTGGAACATGTCAGGACTGCATGCTCTTATATCCTTTGGCTTCTTTCTGACAATAATGATAATCATTTTCATGCCACGATCGTCATCACAGTCACCGATGCCTTCAGTACAATCATCGTCGTTATCACCATCACCATTCTCACAGCTCTGACTTATTAAGCAATTTCCTATGAACAAGGCACTGTTCTGAACACTCTGCATATTTATTATTTCCAATCACGACAAGCCTGTAAAATAATTATGCATAAATTTCATCATTTAAAGAAACCTGAAACTTAGAGACAGGAAGTTGTCTGCTTTTTGAGGGAGGCCTGATCATTATCTGTGCAGGAGAAAGAGGTTTGAAAGCGCCCCAGAGTGCTTTGGGGTATCTTCCCATGCATCCCTCTGCTTCTCCTTTGACCTGGTTCACTCCCTCCGCTTCTCTTTGGTTCTGGACTTCAGGCAGTGGCTTTGTCACATCTGACCTCAGCTGGGGATTTGGCAGCCCCTCTAATTCCCAGGGGTGTGCAGTGAGGATCACAGTGTTCTAGAGCCTAAAGCAACTAAAGACTAGAATGGCAGAAGACTTAATTTTATTTTTTTAAATTTTGTTTTATTGCTTAAATCATTACAATGAGTATTACATATGTCTCCTTTATTTTCCCCCTTGACCTTCTCCCGGCCTCCCCTACCCTCCAGTGTCTTGTGTCCATTGGTTATGCTTATATGCATGCATACAAGTCCTTTGGTTGATCTCTTATGCTCCACCCCAACCCTTCCTGGCCTTCCGGCTGGAGTTTGACAGTCTGTTCGATGCTGCTCTGCCTCTGTATCTACTTTTGTTCATCAGTTTATAATGGTCTTTATTATCCATAAATGAGTGAGATCCTGTGGTATTTTTCTTTCATTGACTGGCTTATTTCACTTAGCATAATGCTCTCCAGTTCCATCCATGCTGTTGCAAATGGTAAGAATTCCTTGCTCTCTTGATGCCTTAAAGTTGGCTCCCATTTCACATGGTGACTATGTGTAAGTAAGACCAAACAGATTGTGTGTTCAGTCTACGACTGGGATTAGTACAGTATAAGAAATATCACCTCAGAAGGGAATGTTCTTCTAGCTATTGAAGATTCACTTATACCACATGAGTCCTTTTGCTAAGATTTATATAACATACAAAAACTACTTTTAAAATATATCAGAAGTCATCATAGAGTGACCAAGGTTGCCAAGACCTCAGAAGCCAAGAGCATTAATAACCAGGAGGAGAACATTGCCTTCTGAAGAATGTTATTGATTTGTAAGGGTTCTAGATGCTAACATTATGCCATGACAGTTATGTGCCCAGCCAGTATCTTCTCTCAGTCTAGGATTTTTTATTTTGTTTATAGAGAGAGTATAAAATTTTAATGTCACATTTATTCGTTCATCAAACTTTTCCTTTGTAGCTTGTATATCTTGTGTCTTAGTTTATAAATATTTCCCTATTTTAACATTATAAAAATACTCTCTGCCTCTCCCCAGATTTTATAATTTTGCTTTTCACACTTGGGTATTTTATCTATTTTTGGTGTAAGATAGGAATCCAATTTTTTCATAGTCAGTTGACTCAGTACTGTTTATTAAGTAGTCAACTCTTCAGTCTATGCTGATTTTTAATGCCACTTCCATCACTTCTAACTTCCAATATGTGCATACATGTGGTTGTGACCATTTCCTCTGTCACCTTGGTCTAGTTGTCTACAGCTTATATTTGAATTAAGTCCCAATATCTGGCATAATGAGTCATCATTCCTTATACTTCTCAACTTGTCTTAGTCCTTTATTCTTTCATACATTTAGGAGTTGTTATTTCATTAATTTAAAATGTATGATATTGATTTTTTAAAGGAATTTTCTACTTTTTTATAACATGGAATTTAATTCTATCTTCATTTATTATGTGGTCATATATATGGTAAAACTTCTATTGCCTTCTCTCATATTTTTATTATGTTTTATCTTTGCTTCCTCTACTTTCCTAAAATTCTATTTATATTCATTTAATAGTCATCCTCAAACTTGCACCATGCACACACGAATTAACCAAACCAAAATTTAAACAGTATAGTAGTCTACACCTAAATATTTAAGTACCTTAGCTATTTCATCTATATTTCCATTATAAAGTGTGAAACCAGCCACCCTATATTATAGACCACTGCATGAAGAAAAAGAGGAGAAGAAAAAAGGAGAAAGAGAGTAGGTGCAAGAGAATAGGAGAGAAAAATATCTAAATACTTTGCAAGGTAGACATTTTTTCCTCATTTGCTTTAATAAAGTGTCTCATGTTTTACATATTGGTTAATATAACTGAATAACATTTTTTAGCATTGTCTTCCTGTTATGATGAACTATTCCACTTGATCAAAATCAGCTGTAAAAGATAAATGCCTAAGCTATTGAGAATGTAATTTTTGAAATTGCCCAACGTATATGAACCAGAGCATACTGCCATGTTCCTGACCCTGAGAACAAACTACTTCCTTTGACCTGATCAAAGGAGAAATTCAAGTCTAAATTTACAGAGCTGCTCCTATAGCCTTTAAGCCCAGGAGACATTGCTGACTTAATGAAAAACGCTCATCATCATCATTGTCATCATCACCATCATCATCATCATCATGTAAATATAATGACCAATGGTCATGATAAATGACCACAAATTATACCATAGAATCTGTGGTATAGGTGCATATTACAGTATCAGGAGCCGTGCTACTTTTCCTCTAACCTTCACTAATACTCTGCAAGGTCTGGATTACAGCTCCCAAATTTCAGACATGGAAAGCAAGGCTCGGAAAGGCTAAGTGACCTTCCGAGGCTGGACAGAAAACTTGATCTTCTACGCCCACTGCTTGTTCATTTGTAGCATTCCTCTCTGCCTGCTGCTGCTCATCACTTTCTACAGCAAATTTCCTGAAACTTGACCTTATTCCCTGATCATAGAATTGAAGCTTTAATTACATATCGAATGGTAGAATGAATTTAGCACTTCCATTTGGTGACATCAGCTTTGCTAAATCAAATTGAAACAAAACAGCACGCATTTTTCTGAAATAAAAAGACGAATAAGTGTTCCTTGAACAAATATAAAAAATCATATAGGTGGCTTAACGTTTTGCTTTAAAATGTGAATTTTGAGTCACAAATGTTCCTTATCCCTTTCATATTAAACATCTCATACTTGTAAATTCAGAAGAGAAATGCTCTCAGAGACCACAATGGACCATTGCTTCAGAGATCCCCTGTGGCAGAGTCGATTCTGCTTTGAAAGGAAGGAAAACAACATTTGATGCCCATAGGACATTTCCCTAAGTGATATTTTAAAACTGTAGTGTAGGCACCTTCATGAAGGCCTGGTGAACGTAGTGACTAAAGAGTGAATAAGGGGAAAATCCCGTTTTTAAGTGTATTCTTATGCTTTAAACTATTTATTTAGCAGCAAATACCCAGTCCATTTTTATAATCTGCTTTGTATAAGATTGAAATTAAACAGATCCTAGTCTAAGAGAGTTTTATAGTCTTATAAAAACAAGAGGAGCCCTGGCTGGTTTGGCTCAGTGGATAGGGCATCGGCCTGTGGACTGAAGGGTCCCAGGTTCGATTCCAGTCAAGGGCACATGCCTGGGTTGCGGGCTCGATCCCCAGTGGGGGATGTGCAGGAGGCAACCAATCTATGATTCTCTCTCATCATTGATGTTTCTATCTCTCTCTCCCTCTCCCTTCCTCTCTGAAATCAATAAAAACATATTATTTAACAAACAAAAAAAAGAGATGAGCTAGATGGATATTAGTGGCAGAAACCTTTGTTGAGTACTCTTGTGCCAGACACTGTACTGAGTGCTAATTCAAAAGAGGTACGTCCTGTCTTCTAGGCTCCCGTAGTTTGATGTTCAGGTGGGGAACTGAGGAAAAGGTGAAAGAGTGCGGACAAAGGCTAGAAAAGAGGCATCAGCTAGTCTTTAGAGAAGGGAAGGCTATGCCAAAGCAGGAGTAAGAAATAGGCTCAGATAGCCGGCAGCTCAGCTAGAACCTAGTCCCAACATGCCAGGGTTATGGCTTTGATCCTGGTCAGGGCACATGCAAGAAGCAACCAATGAGTGCCTAAGTCTCTCTCTCTCTCTCTCTCTCTTTTCCTCTCTCTCTAAAAAAGTAAATAAATTGATAAAGGAGATAAAGAAGAGAAATAAGTTCAGACAGGAAGGCCACTACCTTCATGTTTAAATTCACTTTTTTTTATTTAGTAAGTTCAAAGAGCTTAATATATATAAATTCTAATGAGCCATGTGATGAGAGTTTCTTCAAAAATCCTTTAAGAGGGAGGTACGAGAAGCTCGGAAACTTCTGATTTCTAGTCAGGATGACACTGTACGTTCCTATTTTTGAGCCTTCTTGTGCTTCAAACACCTAGCAGTAACAGAAAAAAACGAAAAAGAGACAGTAGAGACATGAGCGTTCTCCCTAAATTTTTAACATACTTAAAGTGTAGCCGAAACCGGTTTGGCTCAGTGGATAGAGCGTCGGCCTGCGGACTGAAGGGTCCCAGGTTCGATTCTGGTCAAGGGCATGTGCCTGGGTTGCGGGTACATCCCCAGTGGGAAATTTGCGGGAGGCAGCTGATCGATGTTTCTCTCTCATCGATGTTTCTAACTCTCTATCTCTCTCCCTTCCTCTCTGTAAAAAATCAATAAAATATATTTTAAAAAAAAAGCTTTAAAGTGTAAATTGTTTAGTGTCTCTACCATGTTCCCTCCAAGAGACAGTTATGCATTAGACACTTTTGGCACTCCCAACTTCCAAATAATTTTTGCCTAAAGCCTCATCTTTTCAATAAAAAAGTAGTTTGTATGATATTTTATCTAATCAAGGATTCTGAACATGCTCATCTTAAATTTATTTTTAATTTCCTCTATTATTTTCATTCCATCCAGAGTGTATTCAGATCTTAATTGTTGATTTTATTGAATTCCTTTGCAATACTTTCCTCTAGGGTTTTGGAATCTTGTTTGGAAAGGAAGCCTTTGGAAAGAAGCAGTAATGAAATAGGAAACAAACAAATAAGAGATAATCAAAACTGGCCCTTTGAAAAATAAACAAACCAAATTGTATTACAAAGTTAATAAGTAGATTGATTAAGAAATAAGCGAGATTACACAAGTAAATGCTATAAGTGATGGAAAAAGTAATATGACTCTAGATACAGTGATTAATAAAAGAAGTTTAATATTATTCAGATCAGTTATTTAAAATTTTAGGAAATAGATAATTTCCTAAAAATGTAGAAATAATTGAAAATGCTTGAAAAAAAATGAGTCAGTAACCATTATAGAAATATTTTCCATGGACAACTATAGATATAAATTGATTTATGAGTAATGTGGCCATATAATGTAAACTGTATCAGAGAATAAGGAAAGTTATTCAACATATTATCTGAGGCTACTATAGTGTTAACACCCAAATCAGATAAAAACAAAAAAAGTATAAGCTGTTTTCCTATATGACCCCATATGCAAAAAGTATGTAAATAAAACACTAGCAAATTAAATAAAACAGAATATTAAAAATCTCTTTTTTAAGTAGTTTTCCCAGAAAAGTTACAATAGATTTTTACAATAAAAATTCATTATTATAATTTTCTACTTGATTAAGGGAAAATTACATTGTCATCTCAATGGAAGCAGAAAAAATATTTTTGAATTTTAGCATTATCATAATGAAATTATTTTTTAACTAGGAATCAAATAAAATATCTTTAATCTATTGAAAGTTATCCACCAAAACCCCATATCAAACACCTTATTTATGGGTGAAATGTAAATAATATTTTCCATTGGAACAGATATGTGATAAGTGCTCAGGGCCACTGCTAGCATTTGAATTTGTTACTGGAGGTTTCAACACAAAAAGACAAGAAAAGTAAATAAACTGCAGAAGAATTACAAAACAAGAAAAAAATAATTGTTACTATTTAAATGTGATATGATTACCTATATAGAAATTTAAAAGAGAATTTAGAGCCAAATTGTTAGAGTATTTCACAAGTTTACTGGATATAAGATTAATGTATAAAAGTAATGAAAGTATGTTTATACATCAGCTAGAATAAAACAGAGGGTAAAATAAGGGAAAAAGGTACCATTCATAATAATGACTACAAGGAACCTATAGTATGTGTAAAATATGTGTGAAAGTTAATGTAATAAAGAGGTTCATTCTCCCCAGATTAATCAATTTATTAATAGTTTAATCAAAATTCCAAGAGGATCCAAGAATCGCCATGGCATTTTTAGAAAAGATATTTATGCCTGAAAACTTACTGTACTTAAAATAAATGAACTAGATATGCCCATTTCAACACTGATAAATATCAACCAATCTTGTGTGAATAAGCAAGTTGCAGAGTAAATACTATATGATTACAACTCAACAAACACTGTGTTGTGTGGTTATACCTGTGATATATAAAAGCAATGATCATAAAGAAAATCAATTACATCTACTGAGAGAAAAGTGGGCTTAAAAATGATGAAAATGGATCTTCCACTGTTTTTTCATAAAAAGATCCATTGCAAGAATAGCATATGTTAACCATTTTTAAATCAGGGTATGTGTGGGGGGGAGGTACATGGCATTTTTATATTATTCTCTGTATTTTTGCTAATATTTTATTGCAATAATTCATAATTTTTGGCACAAGTATGTCCATCCCTCTTGGGGTTTAGTTGGTTGGGATTTAAGGGTTAAGAGAATAGAGTAAGTTGTATGTTGTGACTTCATCTTTTCTGCTATAGGGAGCTGCTTGATTTAATACTGTAGCATCCAAGCTCTGTCCACATGGAATTTTAGGTTTAGGTGAAAGCAGAAATTATATTAGGGTATGTATACTTCCTTCTAGAGCAGCGGTTCTCAACCTGTGGGTCGCGATCCCTATGGGGGTCGAACGACCCTTTTACAGGGGTCGCCTAAGACCATC
>NW_006291007.1:186222-192773 GCF_000327345.1 Myotis davidii
GTGAGAACCACTGTTCTAGAGAGACAAAGACCAGGATCTCTGATCATTTTGCTATTGATCAGGGACTTTGGAGTATGTGCCTTCTGCATCTTTTTCTCTCTGGGACTCATTACTTCACAGAAGTCATCAGGTGATGGAAGTTGCAATCTGGCATTACCTCTAAGACCCGTGGGAGCTCTTTGTGGGATGAAGATGTGTATATTTAGTGCAGTTTTTTTTGCATCCTCTTTTCACCTGGAGCCCTTACCTCAGTTTCCCCTCATCTTTATCATCTCATTTGTCACTCTTCTCCTTCTATATCCAGATGTTCAAAGTAAACCAGGTATATGGACTCACCATTTTCCAGTTCCTAGTTATTTCTCATGTGACTAGTTAGCATGGGTCAGTAGAGTCAAGAGAGCCATCTATTTTAGGGAAAATTCTCCAAAACCAAGAATTTTGGAGGATATAATAGGATCTATTTGAAAAGCTTGTCATGACATCAAAATTTCGAATCAAATCCCCACCCCCACCCCTAGTAGAGCTACTTTGTACATGAAATTCTGGTTAAGAGTTTCCATCTGTGAAATGACTTTGACAAAGTGCTCTCAAAGCCAGTGAAGTAGGGCTCTCCCAGACCAGATGGAACATTCATCTTGTTTGCTGTTAGCCATGTGCCCTAAAGAGCCATAATGTTTTATGAATACAATGCCAGAAACACACAGTGTGTGGCTGGTAGTGAAGCCAATCACTTGGCTGGGGAGTGGCCCAGTGGGCTGCCCACCCTTTTCATTTCAATGAACCTTGGAATTATCTTTGCTTAGAGAATAACTCTCAAAAGGTAGGTCCTAATAGACATTACAAGTTTTTTTTTTAAGATTCTAGTAAATTCATAATTAACATTACAACAGTAGCATGGAAGCATAATCAAGTGTAGAGTTTATTTTGGAAGCTGAATTTATTTTTATGGCTTTATAAATTATTTTATTTGTGTATTTATGGAACCATTAAGGTTCTAAAGGGTCAACTAAACTATTGTGTTATATTTTGCTACATTTTATGGGGGGAATGGTATCCTACAGTGATATTCACAACTTTGGAGGCTTATGAAGGTCCAGATTTTAATGTTTCTTGTTATATACCTCAGAATAAATTGCTAATATACCAGTGAAGTTCAAAAGCATTTAAGTATTTGAGACTCTTAAGGCTTTGTTTTGTTTTGTTTTAGACAAGTTTAAATAAGAAAACTAAGAGTCTTATTTTTGCCCGGGTTTTGGGATGTTTGAAAACAATTAGTAAATTCAGGAATAGACGAACCATAAGAGCCACAAGAATCTACCTATTGACTAAGAAACAGAGATCAGAAATGAGAACATGATTTCCTAGGATTGCTCATTTGATGGGCCAGAGTTTGATCAAGAAAGAGGTTAAAAATAAGTTGGTATTTTGATAATTTTATACTAAAAATAGAATTTTTTTATTATTAAAGGATGTGACTTATCTGTTATTTTGTAAAACAAGAACCAGACTGGTTGACTGCTATCTATCACTGCTTCATTCTTATTTATTTGAACCTTTTCGTGCCTCAGTTTCTCTGAAATTTTTGGAAAGTTCTTGCTAATTATTGAAATACTTGAGTTTCTTAGAAGAAATAGTGTGAAAATAACATAACATGGTGGCATGTTAATTAATGCAAAATGTGTAACTTTATTCCAGGTCTTGGTTGTTACCTCATTTCAGTAGCCGCAACTCTCTTGTTAACGTCTGAAGCACAGAAAGGCTGTAGTAAAAACCTCTATTGTCAACTTCTAAGAAACCATATACATGTGTCTTTTCCACAGTGTTGGTTATAAATCACTGATTTGCTGGAATCAGCAAAATATTACACTTACTCCCAAAATATACAGCTGGCTCCCTTATTAACTGGGCAGTTTTGTTGTTCAGATTCCTAATAAGTTAGATACTTCCCTTTGTTCCTTTTGGTTTAAGAGATTATAATATGAGAAATGCATTTCATTAACTCTTAAAATGCATGTGCATTGCCCTAACCGGTTTGGCTCAGTGGATAGAGCTTTGGCCTGTGGACGGAAGGGTCCCAGGTTCAATTCCAGTCAAGGGCATGTACCTTGGTTGCAGGCACATCCCCAATAGGGGTAGGGGTTGTGCAGGAGGCAGCTGATCGATGTTTCTCTCTCATCGATGTTTCTAACTCTCTATCCCTCTCCCTCCCTCTCTGTAGAAAATCAATAAAATATATTTTTTAAAAAATGCATGTGCATAGATAAAATGCATTGTTTGCAATTGACTATCTAAAGGATAACGTAGGGAAATTATATACTCACCATGGGGATTTATTCTGGTGCTGAAACCAAGATATTAAATTATACCTTAAGAAGAAGCATAATTCAATGAATTTTTATGATCTGTAGCGATAGGTAAATTGCATTGCAAATGATAAATGAGTTTTCAGCATCAAGGTCCACGAATAAATCATTATAAGTAGGTATTTTGATTTACTAATATAACCAGGAAGCAGCCCCTTGGGATGGGCCTGTTATTTTTGGTGGTTGTCCTGGTAAAGAGACAGTTAACTTATTTACATGTTGTTATTGTTTTCTTTTCCTGTCTGTAACAACTCTGCATATTTTTAGGGAAGAGTTCACTCCCTTCGAAAGAAGGTTCCTTGCACATGAAAGTGGGAATAGATGCCAATTTGTTGGGCTCAGTGTCAACACATAGTTCAAAGCTGATAAAATTCAACAGGGCAGTTGGAAGATTGCTTTCTCTGCCTTTTCCTTAAAGTCACTGCATCCAGATTTGCCCGCTTCCCTTATGAGCAAACTCTGCTTGTGTTATTGTCTAGCTGAGCTGCAAAGGTCCATATCAAACCCTCTGTCTTAAGCTTCTCTTACCCCTGTGCCATTGGAAAAAGAATGAGAACACATGTGTGTGTTTCCTTCATCAGCTACTACCCAAAACTGTGCCCTAAAAAATTATTAAATGAGAAAACAAAAGGTTTCATCTACTTATTCCTTTAACGGACACTAGCTGGCCACATATAGATCAGGGACTATACTAGAGTCTGAGGCAACAGAATGATCAAAGTGAAGCCCCTGCTTTCAAGGAGGTTATAGTAAAGTGAGAGAAGCAATTCTCTAAACTGGGTGTCACCTTGTAGTGTCTGTGTGCTTGATAGAGAGAAGACAAGGCACATGGGAACCCACAGGTCAGACATGTGACCAGGACGGCATCCTTTGGGGTCCAGCATGGTTGACCCAGTAAAAAAAGTGGTGAGAAAAGACTTCCAGGAGGAGGTGACACTCAAGCTGAATCTTGAAAGATATAAAGAATAGGTAAGGATATGCCTACAAGGGGAGTGGCATGTACCATGGCCCACAGGTTAAAGGAAGTATATATATTCAGGGATTAAAAAAAGGAGCCACATTGCCTGGCTGACATGGCTCAGTGGTTGAGCATGGACCTATGAACCAGGAAGTCACGGTTCGATTCTTGGTCTGGGCACATGCCCGGGTTGCGGGCTCAATCCCTAGTGTGGGGCATGCAGGAGGCAGCTGGTCAATGATTCTCTCTCATTATTGATGTTTCTATCTCTCTCTCCCTCTCCCTTCCTTTCTGAAATCTGTATATATATATATTAAAGGAGCCACATTGTTTTTTGCTGCACATTCTTGTTTTCTTTTTTGCAACCCTTTAAAACCCTTTAAAAACAATTTTTCTGGGCCATACAGAAATAGGTCTCAATCTGGGTTTGGACCAGAGGACATTGTTTCCTAATCCTTGGCATAAGCCATAAGAGAACCAGCATTACTTAGACTCAGTAGGGCCTAGTGGATGAGACAGTTAACAAAAAAGGAGTTCTCCAACATGTCAGGTATGGTATAAGCATTGTTATTTAATATTAGCTTGTTCAGTCCTGGGAGCAACATTATGAGAAAGGGACAACGTGGATCCACTATTGAGAATCTGAAAATGGGAACACCATCCCCACTCCACCCTCAGCCCCTTAGTTTATCTACTGTCTGAATTCTAGTACCCATTTACCATTTACCTGCTATGTAACATAAAGCAGATAGTTTAGCCTCTCTTAATCTTTAAGCCTCAGTTTCCTAATCTCAAAGCAAGGGATAGTATTGTTGCTTTTATGGGGTTTATGCCTGTTTCTTGATGAAGACTAATATGTGTAGGCAATGTCTACCATGTCACATATGCTTCATACATACCAGCTTTATCATTATTTCAGTGTATCAGGTTATTGGTCCTTATTCTATTGGTCCATGTAAGTACTTGGTAGCCATATGACCTCGATCAAGTCATTTATATACTTTGTGCTTATTTCTTCCTAAGAAAAGTGGGTAATGATAGCAAAAGATAAATCTTTTGAAGAGGTAAAAACATATTGCATTCTACAAGACAAATATGATTGAATTGGATCCAGCCATTATTTCAGATTATCCACTCCATTAATTCCCATTACTAGGAGGGAAAATGGAGTGTCAGAGACAGTTTCATCAGACCAATTTAAACCTGGCTTTAGATCCAGTGTATGTGGAGTGGAAGAAATGTGCTATTCCATATGGAAGAGACAGGAAAGGGGAGGAGAGATTCATTTGATTACTCTCAGCTCATAGCCTATTGAACTCCACTGGATGATTACGAAGAACTATTCTGTGACCAAAATAAGTTGTTTAAAACCAGAGTCCTGCCACTGAAGTAAGATTAAACTACCACAGTGTGATTTTAATACCAGCATCTTTCCCTGTGGTGTGTTGCACAATAGAAACCAATTGAAAAAATATATATTAGAACAAATAAATAAATTGATGAGCTGTAAAGAAATTGGGCCTGGGGGAGCCCACAGTGAAAGGAAGTACTGTCAGAGTTGAGAGCAAGCGTCTTTTAATTGATAAAAAGGAACTAGGAGGGGAGAGAAATTCATCAGAAGAAGATGGACTGGTGCTGTAATTTTATGAGGTTGGTGTTTTATGGGATAGGGAATTCCCAAGTAAAAGCATTAAAAGAAAGCAGAGTTAAATGTATCCTTGGCTGACTCCCTGCATGATGGATTGCAGGAGGGCAAATATTTGTATCCCATCTTTTTCTAAATGCTCTTTCTCTCGTCTCTAAATATCTGTAGTTCCTAGAGTCTGTACATGTAGTTGAACACAAAATTATTTCACTACTTTTATTGTTTCTTAATTTTCTCACATGGTATGTCTTTTTTTAAAATATATTTTTATTGATTTCAGAGAAGAGAGAGGGAGAGATAGAAATATCAATGATGAGAGCGAATCATTGATTGGTTGCCTCCTGCACGCCTCACACTGGGGCAGGGGTCGAATCTGCAAGCAGGCATGTCCCTTGACTGGGAATCAAACTGGGACCTCTTGGTTCATAGGTCAGTGCTCAACCACTGAGCCATACTCATCTATACCTAAGGAGCACTAGCCTGGCACAGAGTGAGTCCCAATAAATATGTTGAGCAACTACATTCCATGTCGCCTTACACTAGATAATATAAAAGAAAAAAAAACAAAAACAAAAACAGTAGATAACATGTCCACTGGAGTTAGAGTCTGATTGCCGGGCTCACATGGTATGTCTTTTTAATCCTTGTTCTGAAGGATCCAGCCATTTAGCATGAATGAACAAAAACATGGGTGGCGATGGCCTCTGTATAGAACATGGGCTTTGACCTGGGTCCCCACAGAGAGGAATAACTGAGCCCTTCTCAACATCTCCCTCGGCCTTCTTCCCCAGGCTCACTGACCAGGGCAACCTGTCTGTTACCTTGTTAACATGCTGTTCTCCCGGTTTGCTATTTAGTGGCCATAATTTCCAGATTCTTCTGTCCTCGTGGCTCCCACTGGGAAAGTGACCTTGGGTTTGCCATTGAAGGCTGACATTGTTACAATAGCTTAAACTGTCTCCCTTATGTTTCTCTGAGTGCTCCTCTCACAGGGAATGAGGTGAGATTATTTCTTCAGTGGGGTCCCATTGATGATCCCCAGAGTTTTGCCCTCTACCTAGATTTTCTCAGAGCATGCTATTTTATTTTATTTTTTTCAAAATATAGTTTTACTAGAGGCCGAATGCACAAAATTCGTGCAAGAGTAGTCCTTCCTTCCCCAGGCTGCCGGCACTGGCTTTCCTCCGGCCACTGGCAGGCACCTGGGACCCAGGCTTCCCTTGCAGCCCTGGCTTTGTCCGGAAGGTCTTCCAGAAATACATCTAGTCTAATTAGCATATTACTCTTTTATGATTATAGATTATTGATTTCAGAGAGGAAGGAAGAGAGGGAGAGGAAGAGAGAGAAACCAATTGAAAAATATATATATTAGAACAAATAAATAAATTGATGAGCTGTAAAGAAATTGGGCAGAAAAGGACAATAAACAAATAATAAATATACAATGATAAATTAGAAGAAAAGAACCAGATTATATGAGAAAGATGATAGCAAGGATTGTCCTGGGAGTGACATATAGAGAGATTTCTTTTGTCTTTTTATATTATTATTGATTTGAGAGAGAATGGATCAGGGAGAGAGAGAG
>NW_006291007.1:192882-200111 GCF_000327345.1 Myotis davidii
GCTCTATCCACTGAGCCAAACCGGTTTCGGCCATTGCTTGATTCTTATATGTGCCCTGACTGGGGATCAAACCCACAGCCTTGGCACATTGGGATGATGTTCCAACCAACTGAACTACCCAGCTAGGGCTAGAAAGATTTCTTAAAGAGTTTGAATATAAGCCAAAATTTAAAAGATAAATGAAAACCAACTATACAGAGAGAATGGAAGACGGGGAAGTTTACAGTATAGTGCACTTGTTGGCTGTGAGAAAGTTAGATGTTCTGAGAAATGTATAAACATCTTTAAATCCAAAGAAAAAAAATCAGTACATTATAATAGCTCTCTCAGTGACAATTTTACCATATGTGAATGTTTTGTGTTTGGCTAAAGTGTGGTCCTCAGCTGTATTTAAAAGTCAAGTTTTTGCCCTTATATGAAATGGCCTACAGTTGTTTCAGTGGCCACCTGGTAGTTCTTTGCAAGCTGGGTGCTTAAAAGGCCAAGTGGGTATGATTTTGTATCTACTGGATAGGAATTTTTTCCTAGGAAGGTGGAGTCAGAAAGAAAGGTTTGCCAAGCATAGAAAAGGGTACACTCAAAATTGCAGACAGTTAAAAGAACATGGCTTATTGAGGGAATCAAGAAAAGTTAGGTGTAGCCTAAAAGAATGACAAGAAGGGACATGAATCTGGAGAATCATGTGAAGACCAGACTGTGGAAAGTATATGGATGGGCCATGTTGAGGAGATTGAACTTGATCTGTGGACAAGTTAGAGCCAATGGCAAATTTGAATAATACTGCTTAAGATTAATAAGTAGTACTTTTTTGGAGTGAAGAGAGTAGTGACAATGAGTTTATTAAAGTTGTTCAGGCAAGAGTTGAAGGCCCAGTTCATTGGCAGTGAGAAGAAATGTTGGAGATATTTTGGGAATAGAAATCACCATTTGATGTGAAAAGGTAAAAGAGAAAATGGGTATGACAAAGTGTTGGGAACATGATGAATGATCACACCATGAATGAGCCATGGGAGAATCACCTCACTCCTCTTTGAATGAGTTGCTATCTCATCTGTGGTCTTATATATCTTCCTCTACAATGAACATCTGCCTACGTTTGCCTCTCTTGGTTGACTGAGAGCTCCTCAAGGGCAAAAATGCTTTATTTGAGGAGTTCAGTAAATAATAACTACTAATATTAGGATTTCAGTAGTTATGTTTTAGTGAATGCAAGGATGACATGCCTTTGACAGTATAACGGTGAGTTCTGAAGGCTCCAAAGAGGATGATGGGAAGCTGATTGAGGTGAATTTATTTCAAGGAGAAGAAAAGTGACAGCTCCTAGGGGAAGAAGAAATGTAATATGAGGGGACACAATAGCTGACCTAGTTTGGCTCTGCTAAAAGGTGGCCATGGGAAAGGTTTGAAAGCAAGAATAACACAGGAAATGAGTTCTGAAAATCCAACCATCTCAGTTGGGTCATCCTCGGCACTGAATAGACAGAGAGGCTTTGCAGGAAGAACATATAACTTTTTAAAGAAATTTTGGTATTAACCTCAGCTACCCTTTTCTGCATTTATATACTCTTTTTGTTAGACCCAATTCCCTCGGTTAGGGAATGCCATAGAATGTAAGGATTGAACATAACTTTAGTGAAAATGTTAATTTGACCTGTTGAGGGTTTCAATTTTTTTAAATGGTTGAACAATGTCTCCTAATGATTTCTTCTTCAATTATTTGGTTAAATAATTATTTTTATAAGTTTTTGGGTGTGTTTTTTAAAGAAATGCTAAGGCATATAAACAGAATTCTTAGTTGAAATTTCAGCAACTGTGTTTCAGGCATTTTATATTCTGAATATATTTCTTATTTGCAATAAGTGAAGCACAGCATGAAAGCAATTAATAATTTTAATTAAAGAATGACCTTTTTCTAATAATCCAAATGCTGAGTGTTGGGCTTTATGTTCTTCTCTTGGTTGTTTTGTTTGTATCAAGCATTTTATGAATTTGATATTTGAGACGTAAAATGTATTTCATGGTTTTACTCCTCTAAGATAGTTTTGCGTATCAGTTATGAACTTTATTCCCTTTTTACATGAATCTACCTGTTGTTTATTTCTGGGTTGTTATCACATTCAATTCCACTTAAGCATCTTCTGTAGGTTTAATGTTTTGCAAACCATGAGAAGATAATTGATTGTATGTCTTAGAATTCTAGAGTTGGAATATCTAGGTGGGTAAGTGCTAACAAAGAATCTCTAAGAACTTAGCTACCTAAGAAATAAGATGGTCCTCTCTAACTTGAATTACCAAATCAATTCATGAGCCATCTAAGGAGAAGGAATGCCCCATAAAGTAGAGGGGACTTTATTGAGGAATGAATAGTGTACACAGTACATATTTACTGAGATCTATAGGAAAGAAAAAGTGGTGAATAATGAGAATTCAGAAGAAAAATTCTGGGAGGTGAAAGTTGGTAGTGTCTCTTTAACACTGTCTTTAGAGAGGTATTCCTGGCCCAGACTACTCAAGGACTGTTCCCCTTGACAGACAGACTCTACATGGAAATGGGTGCATTCAGACAGGTGCTTCCAGGATCTGATGTCATGAAATACTTAAAACACTCAATGCCCTTAGCTTTGAGCCCATGCTTAAGTAATCTTTGGTTAAAATACATCTTTCCCTGTAGTTTTTCTATAAGGAAAGTTTGCCCTATCCGGTTTGGCTCAATGGATAGAGCGTCAGCCTGCCGACTGAAAGGTCCCAGGTTCGATTCCAGCCAAGGGCATGTACCTTGGTTGCGGGCACATCCCCAGTAGGGGGTATGCAGGAGGCAGCTGATCGATGTTTCTCTCTCATGGATGTTTCTTACTCTCTATCCCTCTCCCTTCCTCTCTGTTAAAAAAAAATCAATAAAATATATTTTTTAAAAAAAGAAAGAAAAGTTTAAGGTAGGCTGCCAATCTCTTAGAAATTTAGTCTGTGTAAGTCACGTATCAAGCCCAGATCTCTGTAGCACTGATATGAGGAAGTTTCTGGACTTGCAAAGTGAGAAGCTAGCTAGACCCTGATCTATAGTAAATTCACCAACATAGCCTTGCAGCCTACCAACCTCATATCTGCAAACATCGAGTAGAATGTGTCCTGACCAAGCCCCTTACACCAGCTGGAAAAGATTAAAGTGCAGCTTAGGGAAGGGACTTGACAAGGGTCACTACGAATTTGGCCTCTTCCCAAGTATATGTTCCTCCCATTACACCATGTGGCCTTGTGACACACCATCATCCTTGGAGAAGTGAAGAAACAATTCAACAGATCTTATCTGAATCATAGGAGGAAACAAAACTCCCGAATTTTTTTAGTCTGATTCCTGCTCTAGCACTTAGCGGATAATGGGTCTACATGCCGTTTAATTCACCATGTGCTTTTTTTTCTTCTTGTTGATGGAGTCAGGACCTGGAACATTCCTACTCACCTTTCAAGATTCATCTCATTTGTTCCTTCCAATTCCTAAGTTTCTCTCAGCTTCTCCAAGTAGGATTAGTTGCTTCCACTTCTGGCCCATTCCTATCGCTATTATGTGCTTATCACATGATATTAAATACCTACATATTTTTATTGCCTGTGAAGATATGAGCTCCTCTAAAAATTAACGATGGTTTGTTTACCTCTGCATACCAGTACCCATCACAGCGTCTGGCACTTAGTGACTACACATAATAAAAGCGATGGCTCAGAAGAAGGAGGGCAGGGGAGAGAAAAGAAACTTGAATGCATCTTCCATAGGAAGAGTCTTCCGTTTTCTCTGCAGGGCAGTCATTGGGATCACATGAGAAGAGGGAGGTGCAGAAATATAAGCAGCACCACATCGCCGGCTCAAAACACACTTTCATTTTCAAGGCTGATTTGGAAGACCCTGAGTTATTTCCTCTTCCTATTACCTTTTACAGAATACACTTATTAATTATTAGATTTTTTGAACTTTCCACAGTGGATTTAAAGAATAATATTCTTAGAGTGGTGGGGGCTCTGGGAAGGTTTTGTTCTTGGTTACTCAGATGCTAATAAATAGTTCTTGGTTCTCCCAAGTGACCTCACGTCAGATCTGAAGGGTAAGCAGGTTCCAGTGGTGATTGAGACACTCCATCTCTGGAACAGATGGGAGAGAATCCAAATGAATGCTTGAGACGAGGTCCTTGTGACGTTCAGTGTCAGAGACAACGGTGGACGCTGATCCAGCAGAGCTAATTCTTTAGTGGAGAGTGAAATATTATTTAATCAGCAGAGTTTCATACATAATTCAATTAACTGCCTTCACTCATCAGTATTAATGAGAACGGGAGCCGGGATGAATGTGCAGGAGCCTCAGAAAGGAGCTCCCAGCCTACCTAAGCGCTGCCAAAACTTAATAAAGTCCTGCCAATCAAACGGTGCTATCTGCACCCAATGCGTCAGTGCACTGATGTTACAAATTATCCTGAACACTGCTCATTGTTCCCTAATTCTTTCGTTAGGCTGATCTCTGCACTAAAATGTTTAATTAGTGTATGGGGGCGAAACAAGGAAGATTGCCTGCTGCATCCTTGATGGTGGGTCTTTAGCGTCAGGTAAACAAAATAGAAATTTATTACAAATAATTTGAAGTGGCAAGTTCTGCTTTTTTGATGTCTATAAATCTCAATAATTGAATATTGTAGAATTATGTAGATCTCAGTTTCTGACAGCAAGTGAGGCTTATAGCAAATAAAAGGTGGCTTTTATCTTGAAAGGCTATTGAGGATGTCAGAAGACTGGGCGCGCATCTGTCCAATACCTGTCCATCTTTTAGTTCAGCTTAGGAACTTCAAGATCCGAATTTTGTCCCATTCTTCTCTGGAGTCAAGTATTGGAGAACAAGTGGTACAGACAGGTAATCAGGGCCACTTGAAAGAACTAAGAGATCATCATGATTTTTCAAAGATTAATGAATACTGCCTGCGTGTTATGGTCAATTTCCTATTTGAGAAAATTTGTGGAGGACTTACTAGTATGCCTAATGTGGTTTAACACTATACCTGCGATTAGAGAATGGACTGCAGTCATTCCAGCCTTTCTCACGTTCATTTAACTTACAAGCTTTGGGTGCTGGCTATGTATCATTCTTACTACTTTTCCTTCATTTTATTTCTTGACTTCTCTTCATCTTCCCCACCTATAGACTTACATGCTTAAACTTTCTCTAATTTAATGTATCTAAAATCCAATTCTTCATTTCTGTCTCTTACCCAGATTTTTTTTTTTTTACTTTTTAGTGGTTGTCCCTAGAGTTTACAAAATACATTTACAATTAATCTAAGTCCACTTTCAAATAACAAACATTGTACCTACCACTTCACGGGCAATGCAAGTACCTCAGAGTATTCCCAATCCCTCTGTCCCTCTCCTTACAATATTGCTGTCATTCATTTCACTTACCCATTAGTTAAAATCACTGAGTACGTCATCGCTATTATTATTTTAACCTGTTATCTGTTAGATTGATCAAGTATAAGCAAAATAACAGATTTTATTTTACCTTCATGTTTTCCCTAATTAATGTTCTTCCTTTCTTTATGTAGATCTCAGTTTCTGACCTATGTCATTTTTCTTCTTCTAAAGAACCTCTTTTAATATTTCTTGCAAGATAGGTCTGCTGTTCACAGATTCCCTCCACTTTTATTTTTATTTTGAATTCCAATTTTTATGACTGTGCTTTACTTACTTTTCTTTTAAATTAGCTTGGTGAACATTTCATTTATTCTTGTGTTTTTATTATTGCTGTTACTTTTTCCCCCATGGAACAAAGTAAGATTTAGTCCACAAATTAGCAGTTTTTCTGTCTTCTATTTTCTCTTTTTTAATATATTTTATTGATTTTTCACAGAGAGGAAGGGAGAGGGATAGAGAGTTAGAAACATTGATGAGAGAGAAACCTCGATCAGCTGCCTCTTGCACACTCCCTAATGGGGATGTGCCTGCAACCAAGGTACATCACCTTGACCGGAATCGAACCTGGGACCCTTCAGTCTGCAGGCCAATGCTCTATCCACTGAGCCAAACCAGTTAGGGCTGTCTTATATTTTCTTATTTTCTGCTTTTATCCGGCACATTGAAGAATCTGAATAAACATTTGTGGAGTAGACTTTTAAGTAAATCCTTATGCTATTTTTTGTTCTTTTTGTGTCTTCTTAGGTTATGAATTATTAATTTTCTAAACTTTTTTGTAGGTCAAATGGGTGATATTTTAGTTATTTTATAGATGCTCTTTAATTAGAGTTTTATTTAATTTTGACACAAGAATTAGCAGAGGGATTTAATTCTAAATAGTTTGATGTTGTTCTACATTAACCCATTCTACATTATTTTTTATTTATTGAATAAAAATATATGGAATATTTTTAAAATATTTCATGGGTAATGAGAAGCTATTTCAGAGAATTATTCAGATACAGAGAACTATTCACATACAAACACATACACATATTAGATCAACTTTTGAAATTATGTTATTTAGATCCTCCACTTTCTTTCTTTGTTTTGTCTTTTTTCTCAGTCAAAAACTGAGAAAGAAATAGGAAATCCTTCTCTACCATATGGTTTTCTTAACTTTCTCCCTAAAATTTCCCTGGCTTCTCCGTCATTTTGTTTCAGGTATTTTAATGCAGTAATCTTCAGTACATATAAGTTCAGAACAGTCATGGTTCCAATTTTGGCTTTACCCATGAAATTATCTTCTCTTTTCAGTTTAATGCTTTTTGCCTTAAATCCAACTTGGTTTGCTTTTGTGACATTGACTTTCTTTTTGTTTGCTTTCTTTTTGTTTGCATTTTGCCTTGTGTATTTTTGTCCATCGTGTTATTCCCTGAGATTGTATACACAGTCATAAATGGGTAGATGTGCATATTTTGGTGAAAGATACAGTGCTGTTTTTTGCTAACCCTCACCAGACCATATTTTTCAATTGATTTTTAGAGAGAGTGGAAGAGAGAGAGAGAGAGAGAGAGAGAGAAACATTGATGTGAGAGAGACACATCGATTGGTTGCCTCTCCGTTGTACCCCAACCAAGGCCAGGGATTGAGCCTGCAACCGAGGTACGTGTCCTAGACTAGAATGGAACCCATGACCCCCTTGTCCACAGGCTGATGTTCTAACCACTGAGATAAACCAGCTAGGGCAGTGCAGTGTTTTTTTAAGTTAGACATCTACTTGATCCAGAATCCATTAAAAG